>NC_141873.1:106379870-106682901 GCF_056163025.1 Triticum urartu
GTTCTTGAGCTTGCATGTCCAATTTATATGGTCAAAAGTAGTTTTGATGCATGATATAGGCCCTAGGCACTTGTAGGAGTAGTTGCTATCAATACTATTGAGTTTGGTTTACTTTTATTTTGAAGTTACTAAAAATTTCAGAATTTTTCAGAAAATAATGAAGACACTTTTGAGGGGCTCATCAAGCCGAAGCTCGAAGGAAAAGGCACAGAAGCCCAAGTATAATCTGCCTCGCACCGCGGAGGTTCGGTCGTGCGAATGGCCTTCCGATGATTTCTTGAGAGCAGCCGGGATTTATGAAGATTTTTATGAATTGGCTAAGAATGCAGGCCTCACCGCTTTCCTCCACGACCAACGCGATCAGTATCTCTTACTCACAAATATCTTTGTGCAAAACTTTCATTTCCATTCTAGGAGCTCACCACCTATGGTGGAGTTTTATTTATATGATGAGCATAAGGAGATTTCACTTTATGATTTTTGTCGGGTTTATTTGGTCCCTTTCGAGGGCACGACAGAGTAACCACATCGCAGCAATGTGGATGGGTTTATTGATATCATCACTGTAGGGGAAACGAGGAAGGTTTTTGATGCACGAATCACTAGCATACATTTTCCTGTTTTATGCTATTTTGCATTATTTGCTAGTCGTTGCTTAATTGGTCGCGGAAACTGTGGAAACCTTAGTGTTCCTGGTATTATTATTTTGCTCCACAGTTTATTCAGTGATAACTCTGTTAGTATGGGCGGCATTATTGCTAAACGGTTAAGTCTGAACCGTACAAAGGGCCCCATCTTTGGAGGCATCTATGCTTCACGCCTAGCTGCACATTTTAATATACATATTAGGCATTATGAGAAGGAAGAAAAAGTGCTGCCTCGTGTTTATTTAGATTATAAGAGTATGGTAGCACATGATTTTATTGTTAAGAATAGGGAAGGAGAGCTTAAATACAAATTGTTCTTTGATAAACATCATCCTGAGACTATTACCCTGCCTGCTGCTTCCTTGTTTGATTTATCTACAGGCCAGTACCTTGTTCGGTTAGAGGCTATTCACGCCTATCGGAACCCTACATCAGCCACAGAGCCAGAGTCGGAACCACAAGTTGATCTTCCAGGACAGTCTAATTACCAGTGGGATCA
This sequence comes from Triticum urartu, assembly GCF_056163025.1. Taxonomy (NCBI): domain Eukaryota; kingdom Viridiplantae; phylum Streptophyta; class Magnoliopsida; order Poales; family Poaceae; genus Triticum; species Triticum urartu. The sequence continues at coordinate 106,381,017 of NC_141873.1, forward strand.
GGAGATGATTGCCAACCAGTGACAATCGGAGTCTTCTTCATATCAGTACGACCCCAACTTTTACTATGGATATCCGCCAGGCCAGCCGTGGCCATAGACCAACTTAGGCCAAAAGCCTAAGCTTGGCGGAGTACGTATTTCTCACCGACATTACATTTATATTCACACACTCATTGCCAGATGTCGGTGCTCATACTTTTTCATTCTATCATCCATGCTAGTTTATTTTTCTTTTTATGCTTTCTTCTTGTGTGTTTAATAAACCTTAAGAAAAACAAAAAAAATAGTTGTAGTTTTTAATTAGTTTACTTTCAATGCTTGTAGTAGTAATTAAAAAGAAAACCCAAAAAGATTTCTTGTTTTTCTTTTGCTTGTTGGGAGCTTTCCCGTGTAAATAGTTTTATTTCTTTTCTTTTCTTTGGGGGTCGATAGGAGAAGACCATGATTAAATTGTTGAAGTGGCTCTTATATGCATTATTGTTGATCTCACAAAAGAGCCCATATTGCCTTGTCTTCTCATGTTTATTGAATGCTTGCAGATTCCAGCTTAGTCCAATGCACGCGCACTATTATTATTATTCACATCGTTCGGTTGTGCAAGTGAAAGGCAATAATGATGATATATGATGAACTTATTGAGATGAGAAAAGCTGGTATGTGAAGGAAATATGCCCTAGAGGCAATAATAATGTTATTATTTTATTTCCTTATATCATGATAAATGTTTATTATTCATGCTAGAATTGTATTATCCGGAAACATAATACTTGTGTGAATACATAGACAAACTAAACGTCACTAGTATGCCTCTACTTGACTAGCTCGTTAATCAAAGATGGTTATGTTTCCTAACCATAGACATGTGTTGTCATTTGATTAACGGGATCACATTGTTAGGAGAATGATGTGATTGACATGACCCATTCCATTAGCTTAGCACCCGATTGTTTAGTATGTTGCTATTGCTTTCTTCATGACTTATACATGTTCCTATGACTATGAGATTATGCAACTCCCGTTTGCCAGAGGAACACCTTGTGTGCTACCAAACGTCACAACGTAACTGGGTGATTATAAAGGAGCTCTACAGGTGTCTCCAAAGGTAAATGTTGGGTTGGCTTATTTCGAGATTAGGATTTGTCACTCTGATTGTCGGAGAGGTATCTCTGGGCCCTCTCGGTAATGCACATCACATAAGCCTTGCAAGCATTGCAAGTAATGAGTTAGTTGTGAGATGATGTATTACGAAATGAGTAAAGAGACTTGCCGGTCACGAGATTGAACTAGGTATTAAGATACCGATGATCGAATCTCGGGCAAGTAACATACCGATGACAAAGGGAACAACGTATGTTGTTATGTGGTCTGACCGATAAAGATCTTCGTAGAATATGTGGGAACCAATATGAGCATCCAGGTTCCGCTATTGGTTATTGACCGGAGACATGTCTCGGTCATGTCTACATTGTTCTCGAACCCGTAGGGTCCGCACGCTTAAGGTTTCGATGACAGTTATATTATGAGTTTATGAGTTTTGATGTACCGAAGTTAGTTCGGAGTCCCGGATGTGATCACGAACATGACGAGGAGTCTCGAAATGGTCGAGACATAAAGATTGATATATTGGACGGCTATATTCGGACACCGGAAGTGTTCCGGATGATTTCGGAGAAAACCGGAGTGCCGGAGGGTTACCGGACCCCCCCCCGGGAGAAGTAATGGGCCTTATGGGCCCTAGTAGAGAGAGAGAGGGGCGGCCAGGGTGGGCCGCGCGCCCCCTCCCCCTCTGGTCCGAATTGGACTAGGAGAGGGGGGCGGCGCCCCCCTTTCCTTCTCCATGTCCCCTTTCCTTTCCCCCTCCTAGTAGGAGTAGGAAAGAGGGGAGTCCTACTCCTACTAGGAGGAGGACTCCTCCTCCTTGGCGCGCCCTAGGGCCGGCCGGCCTCCTCCCCTTGCTCCTTTATATACGGGGGCAGGGGGCACCCCTAGACACACAAGTTGATCCACGTGATCGTTTTCTTAGCCGTGTGCGGTGCCCCCTTCCACCATACTCCTCGATAATATTGTAGCGGTGCTTAGGCGAAGCCCTGTGACGGTAGAACATCAAGATCGTCACCACGCCGTCGTGCTGACGGAACTCTTCCCCGACACTTTGCTGGATCGGAGTCCGGGGATCGTCATCGAGCTGAACGTGTGCTAAAACTCGGAGGTGCCGTAGTTTCGGTGCTTGATCGGTCGGGCCGTGAAGATGTACGACTACATCAACCGCGTTGTCATAACGCTTCTGCTATCGGTCTACGAGGGTACGTAGATCACACTCTCCCCTCTCATTGCTATGCATCACCATGATCTTGCGTGTGCGTAGGAATTTTTTTGAAATTACTACATTACCCAACAGTGGCATCCGAGCCTAGGTTTTATGTGTTGATGTTATATGCACGAGTAGAACACAAGTAAGTTGTGGGCAATATAAGTCATACTGCTTACCAGCATGTCATACTTTGGTTCGGCGGTATTGTTGGATGAAGCGGCCCGGACCGACATTACGCGTACGCTTACGCGAGACTGGTTCTACCGATGTGCTTTGCACATAGGTGGCTGGCGGGTGTCAGTTTTCCAACTTTAGTTGAACCAAGTGTGCCTATGCCCGGTCCTTGCGAAGGTTAAAACAGCACCAACTTGACAAACTATCGTTGTGGTTTTGATGCATAGGTAAGATTGGTTCTTGCTTAAGCCCGTAGAAGCCACGTAAAACTTGCAACAACAAATAGAAGACGTCTAACTTGTTTTTGCAGGGCATGTTGTGATGTGATATGGTCAAGACATGATGCTAAATTTTATTGTATGAGATGATCATGTTTTGTAACCATGTTACCGGCAACTGGCAGGAGCCATATGGTTGTCGCTTTGTTGTATGCAATGCAATTGTGTTGTAATGCTTTACTTTATCACTAAGCGGTAGTGATAGTCGTGGGAGCATAAGATTGGCGAGACGACAACGATGCTACAATGATGATCAAGGTGTCGCGCCGGTGACAATGGTGATCATGACGGTGCTTCGATGATGAATATCACAAGCACAAGATGATGATGGCCATATCATATCACTTATATTGATTGCAAGTGATGTTTATCTTTTATGCATCTTATCTTGCTTTGTTTGACGGTAGCGTTTTAAGATGATCTCTCACTAATTATCAAGAAGTGTTCTCCCTGAGTATGCACCGTTGCGAAAGTTCTTCGTGCTGAGACACCACGTGATGATCGGGTGTGATAGGCTCTACATTCAAATACAACGGGTGCAATATAGTTGCACACGCAGAATACTCAGGTTATACTTGACGAGCCAAGCATATACAGATATGGCCTCGGAACACGGAGACCGAAAGATCGAGCGTGAATCATATAGTAGATATGATCAACATAGTGATGTTCACCAATGAAACTACTCCATCTCACGTGATGATCGGACATGGTTTAGTTGATTTGGATCACGTAATCACTTAGAGGATTAGAGGGATGTCTATCTAAGTGGGAGTTCTTTAGTAATATGATTAATTGAACTTAAATTTATCATGAACTTAGTACCTGATAGTATCTTGCTTGTTTATGTTTGATTGTAGATAGATGGCCCGTGTTGTTGTTCCGTTGAATTTTAATGCGTTCCTTGAGAAAGCAAAGTTGAAAGATGATGGTAGCAATTACATGGACTGGGTCCGTAACTTGAGGATTATCCTCATTGCTGCACAGAAGAATTATGTCCTGGAAGCACCGCTGGGTGCCAGGCCTGCTGCTGGAGCAACACCAGATGTTATGAACGTCTGGCAGAGCAAAGCTGATGACTACTCAATAGTTCAGTGTGCCATGCTTTATGGCTTAGAATCGGGACTTCAACGACGTTTTGAACGTCATGGAGCATATGAGATGTTCCAGGAGTTGAAGTTAATATTTCAAGCAAATGCCCGGATTGAGAGATATGAAGTCTCCAATAAGTTCTATAGCTGCAAGATGGAGGAGAACAGTTCTATCAGTGAGCATATACTCAAAATGTCTGGGTATAATAATCACTTGATTCAATTGGGAGTTAATCTTCCAGATGATTGCGTCATTGACAGAATTCCCCAATCACTGCCACCTAGCTACAAGAGCTTCGTGATGAACTATAATATGCAAGGGATGAATAAGACTATTCCCGAGCTCTTTGCAATGCTGAAAGCTGCGAAGGTAGAAATCAAAATGGAGCATCAAGTGTTGATGGTCAACAAGACCACTAGTTTCAAGAAAAAGGGCAAAGGGAAGAAGAAGGGGAACTTCAAAAAGAACAGCAAGCAAGTTGCTGCTCAAGAGAAGAAACCCAAATTTGGACCTAAGCCTGAAACTGAGTGCTTCTACTGCAAGCAGACTGGTCACTGGAAGCGGAACTGCCCCAAGTATTTGGCGGATAAGAAGGATGTCAAGGTGAACAAAGGTATATACGATATACATGTTATTGATGTGTACCTTACTAATGCTCGCAATAGCACCTAGGTATTTGATACTGGTTCTGTTGCTAACATTTGCAACTCGAAACAGGGACTACGGATTAAGCGAAGATTGGCTAAGGACGAGGTGACGATGCGCGTGGGAAATGGTTCCAAAGTCGATGTGATCGCGATCGGCACGCTACCTCTACATCTACCTTCGGGATTAGTATTAGACCTAAATAATTGTTATTTGGTGCCAGCGTTGATCATAAACATTATATCTGGATCTTGTTTAATGCGAGACGGTTATTCATTTAAATCAGAGAATAATGGTTGTTCTATTTATATGAGTAATATCTTTTATGGTCATGCACCCATGAAGAAAGGTCTATTCTTATTAAATCTCGATAGTAGTGACACACATATTCATAATGTTGAAGCCAAAAGATGCAGAGTTGATAATGATAGTGCAACTTACTTGTGGCACTGCCGTTTAGGTCATATCGGTATAAAGCGCATGAAGAAACTCCATACTGATGGACTTTTGGAACCACTTGATTATGAATCACTTGGTACTTGCGAACCGTGACTTATGGGTAAGATGACAAAAACACCGTTCTCCGGTACTATGGAGAGAGCAACAGATTTGTTGGAAATCATACATACAGATGTATGTGGTCCGATGAATGTTGAGGCTCGTGGCGGATATCGTTATTTTCTCACTTTCACAGATGACTTAAGCAGATATGGGTATATTTACTTAATGAAACGTAAGTCTGAAACATTTGAAAAATTCAAAGAATTTCAGAGTGAAGTTGAAAATCATCGTAACAAGAAAATAAAATTCCTACGATCTGATCGTGGAGGAGAATATTTGAGTTACGAGTTTGGTGTACATTTGAAACAATGCGGAATAGTTTCGCAACTCACGCCACCCGGAACACCACAGCGTAATGGTGTGTTCGAACGTCGTAATCGTACTTTACTTGATATGGTGCAATCTATGATGTCTCTTACTGATTTACCGCTATCATTTTGGGGTTATGCTCTAGAGACAGCCGCATTCACGTTAAATAGGGCACCATCAAAATCCGTTGAGACGACGCCTTATGAACTGTGGTTTGGCAAGAAACCAAAGTTGTCATTTCTGAAAGTTTGGGGCTGCGATGCTTATGTGAAAAAACTTCAACCTGATAAGCTCGAACCCAAATCGGAGAAATGTGTCTTCATAGGATATCCAAAGGAAACTATTGGATACACCTTCTATCACAGATCCGAAGGCAAGACTTTTGTTGCTAAATTTGGAAACTTTCTAGACAAGGAGTTTCTCTCGAAAGAAGTGAGTGGGAGGAAATTAGAACTTGATGAGGTAACTGTACCTGCTCCCTTATTGGAAAGTAGTACATCACAGAAACCGGTTTCTGTGACACCTACACCAATTAGTGAGGAAGCTAATGATGATGATCATGAAACTTCAGAACAAGATACTACTGAACCTCGTAGATCAACCAGAGTAAGATCCGCACCAGAGTGGTACGGTAATCCTATTCTGGAAGTCATGCTACTAGATCATGCTGAACCTACGAGCTATGGAGAAGCGATGGTGAGCCCAGATTCCGCAAAATGGCTTGAAGCCATGAAATCTGAGATGGGATCCATGTATGAAAACAAAGTGTGGACTTTGGTTGACTTGCCCAAAGATCGGCAAGAAATTGAGAATAAATGGATCTTCAAGAAGAAGACTGATGCTGACGGTAATGTTACTGTCTACAAAGCTCGATTTGTCGCAAAAGGTTTTCGACAAGTTCAAGGAATTGACTACGATGAGACCTTCTCACCCGTAGCGATGCTTAAGTCTGTCCGAATCATGTTAGCAATTGCCGCATTTTATGATTATGAAATATGGCAAATGGATTTCAAACAGCATTCTTGAATGGATTTCTGGAAGAAGAGTTGTATATGATGCAGCCGGAAGGTTTTGTCGATCCAAAGGGAGCTAACAAAGTGTGCAAGCTCCAGCGATCCATTTATGGACTGGTGCAAGCCTCTCGGAGTTGGAATAAACGCTTTGATAGTGTGATCAAAGCATTTGGTTTTATACAGACTTTCGGAGAAGCCTGTATTTACAAGAAAGTGAGTGGGAGCTCTGTAGCATTTCTGATATTATATGTGGATGACATATTACTAATCGGAAATGATATAGAATTTCTGGATAGCATAAAGGGATACTCGAATAAGAGTTTTTCAATGAAATTCCTCGGTGAAGCTGCTTACATATTGGGCATTAAGATCTATAGAGATAGATCAAGACGCTTAATTGGACTTTCACAAAGCACATACCTTGACAAAATTTTGAAGAAGTTCAAAATGGATCAAGCAAAGAAAGGATTCTTGCCTTTGTTACAAGGTGTGTAATTGAGTAAGACTCAATGCCCGACCAATGCAGAAGATAGAGAGAAAATGAAAGACGTTCCCAATGCTTCAGCCATAGGCTCTATCATGTATGCAATGATGTGTACCAGACCTGATGTGTGTCTTGCTATAAGTCTAGCAGGGAGGTACCAAAGTAATCCAGGAGTGGATCACTGGACAGCGGTCAAGAACATCCTGAAATACCTGAAAAGGACTAAGGATATGTTTCTCATATATGGAGGTGATAAAGAGCTCATCGTAAATGGTTACGTTGATGCAAGCTTTGACACTGATCCGGACGATTCTAAATCACAAACCGGATACGTGTTTACATTAAACGGTGGAGCTATCAGTTGGTTCAGTTCTAAACAGAGCGTTGTGGCGGGATCTACATGTGAAGCGGAGTACATAGTTGCTTCGGAAGCAGCAAACGAAGGAGTCTGGATGAAGGAGTTCATATCCGATCTAGGTGTCATACCTAGTGCATCGGGTCCAATGAAAATCTTTTGTGACAATACTGGTGCAATTGCCTTGGCAAAGGAATCCAGATTTCACAAGAGAACCAAGCACATCAAGAGATGCTTCAATTCCACCGGGATCTAGTCCAAGTGGGAGACATAGAGATTTGCAAGATACATACGGATTTGAATGTTGCAGACCCGTTGACTAAGCCTCTTCCACGAGCAAAACATGATCAGCACCAAAGCTCCATGGGTGTTAGAATCATTACTGTGTAATCTAGATTATTGACTCTAGTGCAAGTGGGAGACTGAAGGAAATATGCCCTAGAGGCAATAATAATGTTATTATTTTATTTCCTTATATCATGATAAATGTTTATTATTCATGCTAGAATTGTATTATCCGGAAACATAATACTTGTGTGAATACATAGACAAACTAAACGTCACTAGCATGCCTCTACTTGACTAGCTCGTTAACCAAAGATGGTTATGTTTCCTAACCATAGACATGTGTTGTCATTTGATTAACGGGATCACATTATTAGGAGAATGATGTGATTGACATGACCCATTCCATTAGCCTAGCACCTGATCGTTTAGTATGTTGCTATTGCTTTCTTCATGACTTATACATGTTCCTATGACTATGAGATTATGAAACTCCCGTTTGCCGGAGGAACACCTTGTGTGCTACCAAACGTCACAACGTAACTGGGTGATTATAAAGGAGCTCTACAGGTGTCTCCAAAGGTAAATGTTGGGTTGGCTTATTTCGAGATTAGGATTTGTCACTCCGATTGTCGGAGAGGTTTCTCTGGGCCCTCTCGGTAATGCACATCACATAAGCCTTGCAAGCCTTGCAAGCATTGCAACTAATGAGTTAGTTGCGAGATGATGTATTATGAAACGAGTAAAGAGACTTGCCGGTAACGAGATTGAACTAGGTATTGAGATACCGACGATCGAATCTCGGGCAAGTAACATACCGATGACAAAGGGAACAACGTATGTTGTTATGCGGTCTGACCGATAAAGATCTTCGTAGAATATGTGGGAACCAATATGAGCATCCAAGTTCCGCTATTAGTTATTGACCGGAGACATGTCTCGGTCATGTCTACATTGTTCTCGAACCCGTAGGGTCCGCACGCTTAAGGTTTCGATGATAGTTATATTATGAGTTTATGAGTTTTGATGTATCGAAGTTAGTTTGGAGTCCCAGATGTGATCACGGACATGACGAGGAGTCTCGAAATGGTCGAGACATAAAGATTGATATATTGGACGGCTATATTCAAACACCGGAAGTGTTCCGGATGATTTCGGAGAAAACCGGAGTGCCGGAGGGTTACCGGAACCCCCCGGGAGAAGTAATGGGCCTTATGGGCCCTAGTGGAGAGAGAGAGGGGCAGCCAGGGTGGGCCGCGCGCCCCCTCCCCCTCTGGTCCGAATTGGACTAGGAGAGGGGGGCGGCGCCCCCCTTTCCTTCTCCCTCTCCCCTTTCCTTTCCCCCTCCTAGTAGGAGTAGGAAAGAGGGGAGTCCTACTCCTACTAGGAGGAGGACTCCTCCTCCTTGGCGCGCCCTAGGGCCGGCCGGCCTCCTCCCCTTGCTCCTTTATATACGGGGGCAGGGGGCACCCCTAGACACACAAGTTGATCCACGTGATCGTTTTCTTAGCCGTGTGCGGTTCCCCTTCCACCATACTCCTCGATAATATTGTAGCGGTGCTTAGGCGAAGCCCTATGACGGTAGAACATCAAGATCGTCACCACGCCGTCGTGCTGACGGAACTCTTCCCCGACACTTTGCTGGATCGGAGTCCGGGGATCGTCATCGAGCTGAACGTGTGCTAAAACTCAGAGGTGTCGTAGTTTCGGTGCTTGATCGGTTGGGCCGTGAAGACGTACGACTACATCAACCGCGTTGTCATAACGCTTCCGCTGTCGGTCTACGAGGGTACGTAGATCACACTCTCCCCTCTCGTTGCTATGCATCACCATGATCTTGCGTGTGCGTAGGAAATTTTTTGAAATTACTACGTTCCCCAACAGTATGAACTCGACCTCTTCTGTTTTTGTAAATATGATTAGTTCATCGTTCCAAATTCGGCCTATTATGAGTAAACATGTTTGCAATGACAATTAGAGATCATAGTTTCTTGTGCCATGCTTGATTAGCTATGAGTTATAATGGTTTACCTTGCGTGCCAACATGCTATTAAAATGGTTATGATGTGGTATAATAGGGTGGTATCCTCCTCTGAATGATTTAAGTGACTTGACTTGGCGCATGTTCACGCATGTAGTTGAAACAAAATCAACATAGCCTTCACGATATTTATGTTCATGGTGGATTATATCCTACTCATGTTTGCATTCGGTGTTGATTAATTTTAATGCATGTTCATGACTGTTGTCGCTCTCTACCTGGTCGCTTCCCAGTCTTTTGCTACCCTTCACTTGTACTAAGCAGGAATACTGCTTGTGCATCCAATTCCTTAAACCCCAAAGTTATTCCATATGAGTCCGCCATACCTACCTATATACGGTATCTACCTGCCGTTCCAAGTAAATTTGTATGTGCCAAACTCTAAACCTTCAAACAAATATCCTGTTTTGTATGCTCGAATAGCTCATGTATCAACTAGGGTTGTCCATATCTGCCATGTTAGGCGGGTTATTCTCAAGAGGAGTGGACTCCGCTCCTCACTCACGAGAAAAATGGCTGGTCACCAGGATGCCCAGTCCCATGCTTTATGCAAACTAAATCAAAATAATTGCAAAAAAAACTCCCCCTTGGACTCTTGTTAGTTGGAGGCACTCGTTATTTCGAGCAAGCCATGGATTGATGCTTGTTGGTGGAAGGGGGAGTATAAACTTTACCATTCTATTTGGGAACCGCCTATAATGTGTGTAGCATGGAAGATATCGCCATCTCTTGGTTGTTATGTTGACAATGAAAGTATACCGCTCAAAATATTATTCACCTCTATCTCAAAACCGAGCTCTGGCACCTCTACAAATCCCTGATTCCCTCTACGAAGGGCCTATTATTTACTTTTATGCTGAGTCATCATCTTCTTATTAAAAAGCACCAGTTGGAGAGCACCACTGTCATTTGCATTCATTACTTTTAGTTTACATTGGGTATGACTTGACTGGATCTCTTTTACCATGAATTACAATGTCTAGTCAGTCCTTGATCTTTAAAGGTGCTCTGCATTTATGTTTTGCGGTCTCAGAAAGGCTAGCGAGATACCATCTTGTTATATCATATTATGATTGTTTTGAGAAAGTGTTGTCATCCGAGATTTATTATTATTGCTCGCTAGTTGATTATGCCATTGATATGAGTAAACTTGGGACCTAAGCGTTATTGTGAATGTGGTTAGTCATAATCTTTGCTGAAAACTTGAATGCTGGCTTTACATATTTACAACAACAAGAGCAAACAGACTTTGTAAAAGTTTTTCTTTATCACTTTCAGTTTATCAACTGAATTGCTTGAGGACAAGCAAAGGTTTAAGCTTCGGGGAGTTGATACATCTCCGTTGTATCTACTTTTCCAAACACTTTTTCCCTTGTTTTGGACTCTAACTTGCATGATTTGAATGGAACTAACCCAGACTGACGTTGTTTTCAGTAGAATTACCATGGTGTTATTTATGTGCAAAAACAAAAGTTCTCGGAATGACCTAAAACTTCATGGAACAACTTTTCGGAAATAATAAAAAATCCTTGCAAAAGATGAAGGCCAGAGGGCCCACCACATGTCCACGAGGGTGGGGGGAGCGTCTGCCCCCCTAGGGCGCGCCCCCTGCCTCGTGGGGCCCCTGGAGCTCCTCCGACCTCAACTCCAACTCTATATATTTGGTTTCGGGGATAAAAAAATCAGAGAGAAGAAATCATCACGTTTTACGATACGAAGCCGCCGCCAAGCCCTAAAACCTCTCGGGAGGGCTGATCTGGAGTCCGTTCGGGGCTCCGGAGAGGGGAATCTGTCGCCATCGTCATCATCAACCATCATCCATCACCAATTTCATGATGCTCACCGCTGTGCGTGAGTAATTCCATCGTAGGCTTGCTAGACGGTGATGGGTTGGATGGGATCTATCATGTAATCGAGTTAGTTTTGTTAGGGTTTGATCCCTAGTATCCACTATGTTCTGAGATTGATGTTGCTATGACTTTGCTATGCTTAATGCTTGTCACTAGGGCCCGAGTGCCATGATTTCAGATCTAAACCTATTATGTTTTCATCAATATATGAGAGTTCTTGATCCTATCTTGCAAGTCTATAGTCACCTATTATGTGTTATGATCTGTTAACCCCGAAGTGACAATAATCGGGATACTTACCGGTGATGACTGTAGTTTGAGGAGTTCATGTATTCACTGTGTGCTAATGCTTTGTTCCGGTACTCTATTAAAAGGAGGCCTTAATATCCCTTAGTTTCCGTAAGGACCCCGCTGCCACGGGAGGGTAGGACAAAAGATGTCATGTAAGTTCTTTTCCATAAGCACGTATGACTATATTCGGAATACATGCCTACATTACATTGATGAACTGGAGCTAGTTCTGTGTCACCCTAGGTTATGATTGTTACATGATGAACCGCATCCGGCATAATTCTCCATCACCGATCCATTGCCTACGAGCTTTCCATATATTGTTCTTCGGTTATTTACTTTTCCGTTGCTATTGCTATCATCACTACAAAATACCAAAAACATTACTTTTGCTACCATTATCTTTTGCTACCGTTACCACTACTATCATATTACTTTGTTACTAAATACTTTACTACAGATATTAAGTTTCCAGGTGTGGTTGAATTGACAACTCAGCTGCTAATACTTGAGAATATTCTTTGGCTCCCCTTGTGTCGAATCAATAAATTTGGGTTGAATGCTCTACCCTCGAAAATTGTTGCGATCCCCTATACTTGTGGGTTATCAGAAACAAGGACGCTGCGCATGCTGGCGCCCGCCTGGTCTCAATCATCATGGCTCACATCATGAGGACCTCACGAGGTTTGCCTTGCCTTGATCTCTCCGCCCCTCGTGAGCCTGCCTGGCGAGGCCGCTCTAGAGGAGGTCTTGTGTCGTCCGCCTCGCGAGGCTTGGCCCCTCGCGAGGATCTTGAATGTCTTGTCGATGAAGATGGGCCATACAGACCTGCTAGCCCAGCCACGCCCTGGGCCGCAAGCAGGCAAGTCTGGGACCCCCGTTCCCAGAACACCGACAAAACCGCATAACAACATACGTTTGTTCCCTTTGTCATCGGTATGTTACTTGCCCGAGATTCGATCGTCGGTATCATCATACCTAGTTCAATCTCATTAGCGGCAAGTATCTTTACTCGTTCCGTAATGCAACATCCCGTAACTAACTCATTAGTCACATTGCTTGCAAGGCTTATAGTGATGTGCATTACCGAGAGGGCCCAGAGATACCTCTCCGACAATCGGAGTGACAAATCCTAATCTCAATCTATGCCAACTCAACAAACACCATCGAAGACACCTATAGAGCATCTTTATAATCACCCAGTTACGTTGTGATGTTTGATAGCACACTAAGTGTTCCTCCGGTATTCGGGAGTTACATAATTTCATAGTCATAGGAACATGTATAAATTGTGGAGAAAGCAATAGCAATAAACTAAATGATCATAGTACTAAGCTAATGGATGGGTCAAGTCAATCACATAATTCTCTAATGATGTGATCTTGTTCATCAAATGACAACTCATGTCTATGGTTAGGAAACTTAACCTTATTTTATTAACGAGCTAGTCAATCTAGAGGCATACTAGTGACACTCTATTTGTCTATGTATTCACACATGTACTAAGTTTCTGGTTAATACAATTCTAGCATGAATAATAAACATTTATCATGATATAAGGAAATATAAATAACAACTTTATTATTGCCTCTAGGGCATATTTCCTGTTGGGGAACGTAGTAATTTCAAAAAAATTCCTACGCACACGCAAGATCATGGTGATGCATAGCAACGAGAGGGGAGAGTGTTGTCTACGTACCCAACGCAGACCGACTACGGAAGCGCTGAACCGACGTAGAGGAAGTAGTCGTACGTCTTCACGATCCAACCGATCAAGCACCGAAACTACGGCACCTCCGAGTTCGAGCACACGTTCAGCCCGATGACGATCCTCGGACTCCGATCCAGCAAAGTGTCGGGGAAGAGTTCCGTCAGCATGATGGCGTGGTGACGATCTTGATGTACTACAGCAGCAGGGCTTCGCCTAAACTCCGCTACAGTATTATCGAGGAATATGGTGGCAGGGGGCACCGCACACGGCTAAGGAATAGATCACGTGGATCAACTTGTGTGTTTTTTGGGTGCCTCTGCCTCGGTATATAAAGGAGCCAAGGGGGAGGGGGGCGCCGGCCTAGGAGGAGGGCGCAGGAGGAGTCCTTCTCCTTCCGGGAGTAGGACTCCCCCCCCCCCAATCCTATTCCAACTAGGATTCCCAAGGGGGGAAGAGGGAGAGGGGTGGCCGGCCACCTCTCCTAGTCCTAATAGGACTAGGGGAGGGGGGAGGCGCACAGCCCTTATGGGCAGCCCTTTCACCTTTCCACTAAGGCCCATATGATTCCCGGGGGGTTCCGGTAACCTCCCGGTACTCCGGTAAAATCCCAATTTCACCCGGAACACTTCCGATATCCAAACATAGGCTTCCAATATATCAATCTTTACATCTCGACCATTTCGAGACTCCTCGTCATGTCCATGATCACATCCGGGACTCCGAACAACCTTCGGTACATCAAAATGCATAAACTCATAATATAACTGTCATCGTAACCTTAAGCGTGCGGACCCTACGGGTTCGAGAACAATGTAGACATGACCGAGACACGTCTCCGGTCAATAACCAATAGCGGGACCTGGATGCCCATATTGGCTCCTACATATTCTACGAAGATCTTTATCGGTCAGACCGCATAACAACATACGTTGTTCCCTTTGTCATCGGTATGTTACTTGCCCGAGATTCGATCGTCGGTATCCAATACCTAGTTCAATCTCGTTACTGGCAAGTCTCTTTACTCGTTCCGTAATACATCATCTCACAACTAACATCTTAGTTACAATGCTTGCAAGGCTTATGTGATGTGTATTACCGAGAGGGCCCCAGAGATACCTCTCCGACAATCGGAGTGACAAAACCTAATCTCGAAATACGCCAACCCAACATGTACCATTGGAGACACCTGTAGTACTCCTTTATAATCACCCAGTTACATTGTGACGTTTGGTAGTACCCAAAGTGTTCCTCCGGTAAACGGGAGTTGCATAATCTCATAGTTATAGGAACATGTATAAGTCATGAAGAAAGCAATAGCAACATACTAAACGATCAGGTGCTAAGCTAATGGAATGGGTCATGTCAATCAGATCATTCAACTAATGATGTGACCTCGTTAATCAAATAACAACTCATTGTTCATGGTTAGGAAACATAACCATCTTTGATTAACGAGCTAGTCAAGTAGAGGCATACTAGTGACACTTTGTTTGTCTATGTATTCACACATGTATTATGTTTCCGGTTAATACAATTCTAGCATGAATAATAAACATTTATCATGATTATAAGGAAATAAATAATAACTTTAGTATTGCCCCTACGGCATATTTCCTTCAGTCTCCCACTTGCACTAGAGTCAATAATCTAGATTACACTGTAATGATTCTAACACCCATGGAGCCTTGGTGCTGATCATGTTTTGCTCGTGGAAGAGGCTTAGTCAACGGGTCTGCAACATTCAGATCGGTATGTATCTTGCAAATCTCTATGTCTCCCACCTGGACTAGATCCCGGATGGAATTGAAGCGTCTCTTGATGTGTTTGGTCCTTTTGTGAAATCTGGATTCCTTTGCCAAGGCAATTGCACCAGTATTGTCACAAAAGATTTTCATTGGACCCGATGCACTAGGTATGACACCTAGATCGGATATGAACTCCTTCATCCAGACTCCTTCATTTGCTGCTTCCGAAGCAGCTATGTACTCCGCTTCACATGTAGATCCCGCTACGACGCTTTTTTTAGAACTGCACCAACTGACAGCTCCACCGTTTAATGTAAACACGTATCCGGTTTGCGATTTAGAATCGTCCGGATCAGTGTCAAAGCTTGCATCAACGTAACCTTTTACGGTGAGCTCTTTGTCACCTCCATATACGAGAAACATATCCCTAGTCCTTTTCAGGTATTTCAGGATGTTCTTGACCGCTGTCCAGTGATCCACTCCTGGATTACTTTGGTACCTCCCTGCTAAACTTATAGCAAGGCACACATCAGGTCTGGTACACAGCATTGCATACATGATAGAGCCTATGGCTGAAGCATAGGGAACATCTTTCATTTTCTCTCTATCTTCTGCAGTGGTCGGGCATTGAGTCTTACTCAACTTCACACCTTGTAACACAGGCAAGAACCCTTTCTTTGCTTGATCCATTTTGAACTTCTTCAAAACTTTGTCAAGGTATGTGCTTTGTGAAAGTCCAATTAAGCGTCTTGATCTATCTCTATAGATCTTAATGCCTAATATGTAAGCAGCTTCACTGAGGTCTTTCATTGAAAAACTCTTATTCAAGTATCCCTTTATGCTATCCAGAAATATATCATTTCCAATTAGTAATATGTCATCCACATATAATATCAGAAATGCTACAGAGCTCCCACTCACTTTCTTGTAAATACAGGCTTCTCCGAAAGTCTGTATAAAACCAAATGCTTTGATCACACTATCAAAGCGTTTATTCCAACTCCGAGAGGCTTGCACCAGTCCATAAATGGATCGCTGGAGCTTGCACACTTTGTTAGCTCCCTTTGGATCGACAAAACCTTCCGGTTGCATCATATACAACTCTTCTTCCAGAAATCCATTCAGGAATGCAGTTTTGACATCCATCTGCCAAATTTCATAATCATAAAATGCGGCAATCGCTAACATGATTCGGACAGACTTAAGCATCGCTACAGGTGAGAAAGTCTCATCGTAGTCAACCCCTTGAACTTGTCGAAAACCTTTCGCGACAAGTCGAGCTTTGTAGACAGTAACATTACCATCAGCGTCAGTCTTCTTCTTGAAGATCCATTTATTCTCAATTGCTTGCCGATCATCTGGCAAGTCAACCAAAGTCCATACTTTGTTCTCATACATGGATCCCATCTCAGATTTCATGGCTTCAAGCCACTTTGCGGAATCTGGGCTCACCATCGCTTCTTCATAGTCCGTAGGTTCATCATGATCTAGTAGCATGACTTCCAGAACAGGATTACCGTACCACTCTAGTGCAGATCTTACTCTGGTTGATCTACGAGGTTCAGTAGTATCTTGATCTGAAGTTTCATGATCATTATCATTAGCTTCCTCACTAACTGGTGTAGGTGTCACTGAAACAGTTTTCTGTTATGTACTACTTTCTAGTAAGGGAGCAGGTACAGTTACCTCGTCAAGTTCTACTTTCCTCCCACTCACTTCTTTCGAGAGAAACTCCTTCTCTAGAAAGGATCCATTCTTAGCAACGAATGTCTTGCCTTCGGATCTGTGATAGAAGGTGTACCCAACAGTCTCCTTTGGGTATCCTATGAAGACACATTTCTCCGATTTGGGTTCGAGCTTATCAGGTTGAAGCTTTTTCACATAAGCATCGCAGCCCCAAACTTTAAGAAACGACAACTTTGGTTTCTTGCCAAACCACAGTTCATAAGGCGTCGTCTCAACGGATTTTGATGGTGCCCTATTTAACGTGAATGCGGCCGTCTCTAAAGAATAACCCCAAAAATGATAGCGGTAAATCTGTAAGAGACATCATAGATCGCACCATACCTAGTAAAGTACGATTACGACATTCGGACACACCATTACGCTGTGGTGTTCCGGGTGGGGGTGAGTTGCGAAACTATTCCACAGTTTTTCAAATGTACACCAAACTCGTAACTCAAATATTCTCCTCCACGATCAGATCGTAGAAACTTTATTTTCTTGTTACGATGATTTTCAACTTCACTCTGAAATTCTTTGAACTTTTCAAATGTTTCAGATTTATGTTTCATTAAGTAGATATACCCATATCTGCTTAAATCATCTGTGAAGGTGAGAAAATAACGATATCCGCCATGAGCCTCAATATTCATCGGACCACATACATCGGTATGTATGATTTCCAACAAATCTGTTGCTCTCTCCATAGTACCGGAGAACGGTGTTTTAGTCATCTTGCCCATGAGGCACGGTTCGCAAGTACCAAGTGATTCATAATCAAGTGGTTCCAAAAGTCCATCAGTATGGAGTTTCTTCATGCGCTTTACACCGATATGACCTAAACGACAGTGCCACAAATAAGTTGCACTTTCATTATCAACTCTGCATCTTTTGGCTTCAACATTATGAATATGTGTATTACTACTATCGAGATTCAATAAGAATAGACCACTCTTCAAGGGTGCATGACCATAAAAGATATTACTCATATAAATAGAACAACCATTATTCTCTGATTTAAATGAATAACCGTCTCGCATTAAACAAGATCCTGATATAATGTTCATGCTCAACGCTGGCACCAAATAACAATTATTTAGGTCTAATATTAATCCTGAAGGTAGATGTAGAGGTAGCGTGCCGACCGCGATCACATCGACTTTGGAACCATTTCCCACGCACATCGTCACCTCGTCCTTTGCCAGTGCCCGCTTATTCCGTAGTCCCTGTTTCGAGTTGCAAATATTAGCAACAGAACCAGTATCAAATACCCAGGTGCTACTGCGAGCTCTAGTAAGGTACACATCAATAACATGTATATCACATATACCTTTGTTCACCTTGCCATCCTTCTTATCCGCCAAATACTTGGGGCAGTTCCGCTTCCAGTGACCAGTCTGCTTGCAGTAGAAGCACTCAGTTTCAGGCTTAGGTCCAGACTTGGGTTTCTTCTCTTGAGCAGCAACTTGCTTGCCGTTCTTTTTGAAGTTCCCCTTCTTCTTCCCTTTGCCCTTTTTCTTGAAACTAGTGGTCTTGTTAACCATCAACACTTGATGCTCCTTCTTGATTTCTACCTCCGCAGCTTTCAGCATTGCGAAGAGCTCGGGAATAGTCTTGTTCATCCCTTGCATATTATAGTTCATCACGAAGCTTTTGTAGCTTGGTGGCAGTGATTGGAGAATTCTGTCAATGACGCAATCATCCGGAAGATTAACTCCCAATTGAATCAAGTGATTATTATACCCAGACATTTTGAGTATATGCTCACTGACAGAACTGTTCTCCTCCATCTTGCAGCTATAGAATTTATTGGAGACTTCATATCTCTCAATCCAGGCATTTGCTTGAAATATTAACTTCAACTCCTGGAACATCTCATATGCTCCATGACGTTCAAAACGTCGTTGAAGTCCCGATTCTAAGCCGTAAAGCATGGCACACTGAACTATCGAGTAGTCATCAGCTTTGCTCTGCCAGACGTTCATAACATCTGGTGTTGCTCCAGCAGCAGGCCTGGCACCCAGCGGTGCTTCCAGGACGTAATTCTTCTGAGCAGCAATGAGGATAATCCTCAAGTTACGGACCTAGTCCGTATAATTGCTACCATCATCTTTCAACTTTGCTTTCTCAAGGAACGCATTAAAATTCAACGGAACAACAGCATGAGCCATCTATCTACAATCAACATAAACAAGCAAGATACTATCAGATACTAAGTTCATGATAAGTTTAAGTTCAATTAATCAAATTACTTAAGAACTCCCACTTAGATAGACATCCCTCTAATCTTCTAAGTGATTACGTGATCCAAATCAACTAAACCATAACCGATCATCACGTGAGATGGAGTAGTTTTCAATGGTGAACATCGTTATGTTGATCATATCTACTATATGATTCACGCTCGACCATTCGGTCTCCGTGTTCCGAGGCCATATCTGCATATGCTAGGCTCGTCAAGTTTAACCTGAGTATTCTGCGTGTGCAAAACTGGCTTGCACCCGTTGTAGATGGACGTAGAGCTTATCACACCCGATCATCACATGGTGTCTGGGCACGACGAACTTTGGCAACGGTGCATACTCAGGGAGAACACTTCTTGATAATTTAGTGAGAGATCATCTTATAATGCTACCGTCAATCAAAGCAAGATAAGATGCATAAAAAGATAAAGATCACATGCAATCAATATAAGTGATATGATATGGCCATCATCATCTTGTGCTTGTGATCTCCATCTCCGAAGCACCGTCATGATCACCATCGTCACCGGTGCGACACCTTGATCTCCATCGTAGCATCGTTGTCGTCTTGCCAATCTTATGCTTCCACGACTATCACTACCGTTTAGTAATAAAGTAAAGCATTACATCGCGATTGCATTGCATACAATAAAGCGACAACCATATGGCTCCTGCCAGTTGCCGATAACTCGGTTACAAAACATGATCATCTCATACAATAAAAATCATGCCTTGACCATATCACATCACAACATGCCCTGCAAAAACAAGTTAGTCGTCCTCTACTTTGTTGTTGCAAGTTTTACGTGGCTGCTACAGGCTTTAAGCAAGAACCAATCTCACCTACGCATCAAAACCACAACGATAGTTTGTCAAATAGACTCCGTTTTAACCTTCGCAAGGACCGGGCGTAGCCATACTTGGTTCAACTAAAGTTGGAGAGACAGTTGCCCGCAAGCCATCTATGTGCAAAGCACGTCGAGGGAACCTGTCTCGCGTAAGCGTACGCGTAAGGTTGGTCCGGGTCGTCTCGTCCAACAATACCGCCGAACCAAAGTATGACATGCTGGTAGGCAGTATGACTTGTATCGTCCACAACTCACTTGTGTTCTACTCGTGCATATAACATCAACATAAATAACCTAGGCTCGGATGCTACTGTTGGGGAACGTAGTAATTTCAAAAAAATTCCTACGCACACGCAAGATCATGGTGATGCATAGCAACGAGAGGGGAGAGTGTTGTCTACGTACCCAACGCAGACCGACTGTGGAAGCGCTGAACCGACGTAGAGGAAGTAGTCGTACGTCTTCACGATCCAACCGATCAAGCACCAAAACTACGGCACCTCCGAGTTCGAGCACACGTTCAGCCCGATGACGATCCCCGGACTCCGATCCAGCAAAGTGTCAGGGAAGAGTTCCGTCAGCACGACGGCGTGGTGACGATCTTGATGTACTACAGCAGCAGGGCTTCGCCTAAACTCCACTACAGTATTATCGAGGAATATGGTGGCAGGGGGCACCGCACACGGCTAAGGAATAGATCACGTGGATCAACTTGTGTGTTTCTGGGGTGCCTCTGCCTCAGTATATAAAGGAGCCAAGGGGGAGGGGGGCGCCGGCCTAGGAGGAGGGCGCAGGAGGAGTCCTTCTCCTTCCGGGAGTAGGACTCCCCCCCCCCCAATCCTATTCCAACTAGGATTCCCAAGGGGGGAAGAGGGAGAGGGGTGGCCGGCCACCTCTCCTAGTCCTAATAGGACTAGGGGAGGGGGGAGGCGTGCAGCCCTTATGGGCAGCCCTTTCACCTTTCCACTAAGGCCCACTAAGGCCCATATGATTCCCGGGGGGTTCCGGTAACCTCCCGGTACTCCGGTAAAATCCCAATTTCACCCGGAACACTTCCGATATCCAAACATAGGCTTCCAATATATCAATCTTTACATCTCGACCATTTCGAGACTCCTCGTCATGTCCATGATCACATCCGGGACTCCGAACAACCTTCGGTACATCAAAATGCATAAACTCATAATATAACTGTCATCCTAACCTTAAGCGTGCGGACCCTACGGGTTCGAGAACAATGTAGACATGACCGAGACACGTCTCCGGTAAATAACCAATAGCGGGACCTGGATGCCCATATTGGCTCCTACATATTCTACGAAGATCTTTATCGGTCAGACCGCATAACAACATACGTTGTTCCCTTTGTCATCGGTATGTTACTTGCCCGAGATTCGATCGCCGGTATCCAATACCTAGTTCAATCTCGTTACTGGCAAGTCTCTTTACTCGTTCCGTAATACATCATCTCACAACTAGCATCTTAGTTACAATGCTTGCAAGGCTTATGTGATGTGTATTACCGAGAGGGCCCCAGAGATACCTCTCCGACAATCGGAGTGACAAAACCTAATCTCGAAATACGCCAACCCAACATGTACCATTGGAGACACCTGTAGTACTCCTTTATAATCACCCAGTTACGTTGCGACGTTTGGTAGTACCCAAAGTGTTCCTCCGGTAAACGGGAGTTGGATAATCTCATAGTTATAGGAACATGTATAAGTCATGAAGAAAGCAATAGCAACATACTAAACGATCAGGTGCTAAGCTAATGGAATGGGTCATGTCAATCAGATCATTCAACTAATGATGTGACCTCGTTAATCAAATAACAACTCATTATTCATGGTTAGGAAACATAACCATCTTTGATTAACGAGCTAGTCAAGTAGAGGCATACTAGTGACACTTTGTTTGTCTATGTATTCATACATGTATTATGTTTCCGGTTAATACAATTCTAGCATGAATAATAAACATTTATCATGA
Organism: Triticum urartu; assembly: GCF_056163025.1. Taxonomy (NCBI): domain Eukaryota; kingdom Viridiplantae; phylum Streptophyta; class Magnoliopsida; order Poales; family Poaceae; genus Triticum; species Triticum urartu. Next base: position 106,402,967 of record NC_141873.1, read on the forward strand.
TTATAAGGAAATAAATAATAACTTTATTATTGCCTCTAGGGCATATTTCCTTCATTTCCTTCATCTACGGTGGTGCATCACCCTTTCCTCTTCAAGGGAAAAACCAACGCAAGCTCAAGAAGTAGCAGGAAGAATTTCTGGCGCCGTTGCCGGGGAGATCTACATCAAGCCTGCCAAGTACCCACCATAAACTCTCATCTCTTGCATTACATTATTTGCCGTTTGCCTCTCGTTTTCCTCTCCCCCACTTCTAAAATGTTTTCAGAAAAATACAAAAAGATTTTCCTTTTTATTCGCCTTCTCTTTCGTCCTTCTTTTCGTTTGCCTTTATGCCTTACTTGGCTCGTTTGCTTGGTATAATTGTGTGTTTATTGAAAATAAGAAACAAAGTTTATGTATCCACTTAAAGTTTTCTACTTGAATCATCTTCGATCCATATGTGCTCGTGCTGAAACCCCAACTAGTTTAGTTGAGGGAAAATCTTTGGATGACCATGCTTATTTTGTGCGTCACCATTTGTCTGAAAAAGGGAGACTCTTATGGAATCAAATAAATTGTTGCTATGTTATGCTTGGACTTTGTGATTTTACTTGTTGCTCTAAGAACCCTAAAAACACCTTCCTACCTACGTGAGTTTAATGATAATGAAATCTTATCTTCTTATGAAAAGGGTGTTTACAGTTGCTATGATATCAAACAAATTGAAGAATTTTTTGTTGTTAAGGGTGCTTATGAAGTTGCTTCTTTGATTGAAAAGTGCGATATTACTCTCTACAAATCTGAAAGTTTGACATACTTAAATATTGCTATGAAAACTATGCTCATAATGCCTATGTCAAAGAATTTCTTGAGAGAATGACCGTTGCTTTGGAAGAAAATAATGATATGCATGAATCTATAGATAATTATGATTTCGATGATTTCATTGAGATATCCTCCCTTGATGAAAGTGATGCTTGCTATTCTTATGGCCATGATGCCAATACTAATAATGTTTATGGAGATGAATTTGCTATAGTTCCTTATGTTAAACATGAGATTGTTGCTATTGCAATCACACTTGATAGTTTCTTGAATCAAAATCATGATTGCAATGATGTTATTATAAATTCTATTAATGTCAATTGTGTTATTAATATGCAAAAACCCAAGCTTGGGGATGCTAGTTTTGCTATGTCCGCTACTTATTGCAATGATCATGATTGGGGTGATTCTTATTTTGATATTGAAAATTTATTTAAGCCACATGATGAATATGTTTGCAATAATATTGAAAGTGGGTTTGGAAGAGTGTCAACTTTAAGTAAAAGTAATCCCACTATTTTGGAAGAGTGTCAACTTTGCATGCATGTTGATTATGAAGATAATATTTTATGTGATAGTTATACTGTTGAATTTGAATATGATCCCACATGTAATTATTATGAGAGAGGAAAATATGGTTGTAGAAATTTTCATGTTACTAAATTACCTCTCGTTACGTTGAGATTGATATTGTTTCTTTCTTCTTCCTTGCATATGGTAGTTTTTGCTTGTCCTGATAATTTGTTTGCTTATTAAATCACTATTCATAGGAAGCATGTTAGACTTAAACTTGTTTGACACATATTTTATGATGCTATCTTTGTGTTTCAATTGCTATCTTTCATATGAGCATCATTAAAATTATCAATGCCTGGCTAAAAGGCTTCAAAGAAGAGCGCTTGTTGCGAGACAGCCCAATATATTTCCTTTCTGTTTTTGAATAAATAATTCATATTGTCTCTGGTTAGATGTGTTTTTGTGCTTTAATTAGCGTTTGTGCCAAGTAAGACCTTTGGGATGGCTTACGGTGATAGTTGATTTGATCTTGATGAAAAACAGAAACCTTTGCACCCAGGAAAATAACTCTCATTTTTAATGGAAGCGTGAAGAAATACTGATTCTTTTTGCTGAAGATTTATATACAAATTTCCCAGGTTGTCCTAATTTTTTAGAATTTTTGAAGTTACATAAGCATTCGAGAGTTACAGATTAATACAAACTGTTATGTTTTTGACAGATTCTGTTTTCTATGTGTTGTTTGCTTATTTTGATGAATCTATAGGTAATATTTGGGGGTATGAACCATGGAGAAGTTGGAATATAGTAGATACTACACCAATATAAATAAATAATGAGTTCACAACAGTACCAAAAGTGCTGATTTTATTTTCTTATACTAACGGATCTCATGAGATTTTCTGTTGAGTTTTGTGTTGTGAAGTTTTCAAGTTTTGCGTAAAGATTTGATGGACTATGGAATAAGTAGTGGCAAGAGCCTAAGCTTGGGGATGCCCCGGAAGGCATACCCTCTTTCGTCTTCGTCTATCGGTAAATTTACTTGAGGTTATATTTTTATTCACCACATGATATATGTTTTGCTTGGAGCATCTTGTATGAAATGAGTCTTTAATTTTTAGTTTTCCACAATCATCCTTGTTGTACACACCTTTTGAGAGGGACACGCATGAATCGTGATTTATTAGCATACTCTATGTGCTTCACTTATATCTTTTGAGCTAGGCAATTTTGCTCTAGTGCTTCACTTATATCTTTTTAGAGCACGGCGGTGGTTTTATTTTGTAGAAATTATTGAACTATCATGTTTCACTTATACTATTTCGAGAGTCTCTTTAAACAACATGGTAATTTGCTTTGGTTATGAATTTAGTCCTAATATGATGGGCATCCAAGAGGGATATAATAAAAACTTTTATATAAAGTGCATTGAATACTATGAGAAGTTTGATTCCTTATGATTGTTTTGAGATATGGGGATGGTGATATTAGATTTATGCTAGTGAGTAATTGTGTTAAAGTTTGTGATTCCCGAAGCATGCACGTATGGTGAACCGTTATGTGATGAAGACGGAGCATGATTTATTTATTGATTGTCTTCCTTATGAGTGGCGGTCGCGGACGAGCGTTGGTCTTTTCCTACCAATCTACCCCCGTAGGAGCATGTGCGTAGTACTTTGTTTCGATGACTAATAGATTTTTGCAATAAGTATGTGAGTTCTTTATGACTAATGTTGAGTCCATGGATTATACGCACTCTCACCCTTCCACCATTGCTAGCCTCTCTAGTGTCGCACAACTTTCGCCGGTACCATACACCCACCATATACCTTCCTCAAAACAACCACCATACTTACCTATTATGGCATTTCCATAGCCATTCCGAGATATATTACCATGCAACTTCCACCGTTCCATTTATTATGACACGCTTCATCATTGTAATATTGCTTTGCATGATCATGTAATTGACATCGTATTTGTGGACAAGCCACCATTCATAATTTTTTATACATGTCACTCTTGAGTCATTGCACATCCTAGTACACCACCGGAGGCATTCATATAGTCATATTTTGTTCTAATTATTGAGTTGTAATTCTTGAGTTGTAAGTAAATAAAAGTGTGATGATCATCATTATTAGAGCATTGTCCCATGTGAGGAAAGGATGATGGAAGCTATGATTCCCTCACTAGTTGGGATGAGTCTCCGGACTTTACAAAAATAAAAGAGGCCAAGAGGCCCACCAAAAAAGAGAAAATAAAAAATGAGAGAAAAAGAGAAGGGGCAATGTTACTATACTTTTTCCACACTTGTGCTTCAGAGTAGCTCCATGATCTTCATGATAGAGACTCTCATATGTTGTCACTTTCATATACTAGTGGGAATTTTTCATTATGGAACTTGGCTTGTATATTCCAATGATGGGCTTCATCAGATTTCCCTAGGTCTTCATGAGCAAGCGAGTTGGATGCACACCCACTTAGTTTATTTTTGAGCTTTCATACACTTATTGCTCTAGTGCATCCGTTGCATGGCAATCCTTACTCACTCACATTGATATCTATTGATGGGCATCTCCATAGCCCGTTGATACGCCTAGTTGATGTGAGACTATCTCCTTCTTTTTGTCTTCTCCACAACCACCATATTCTATTCCACCTATAGTGCTATGTCTATGGCTCATGCTCATGTATTGCATGAAAGTTGAAAAGGTTTGAGAACACCAAAAGTATGTAACAATTGCTTGGTTTGTCATTAGGGTTGTGCATGATTTGAATATTTCGTGTGATGAAGATGGAGCATAGCCAGACGATATGATTTTGTAGGGATAGCCTTCTTTGGCCAGGTTATTTTGAGAAGACATGATTGCTTTATTAGTATGCTTGAAGTATTATCGTTTTTATGTCAATATTAAACTTTTGATTTGAATCTTATGGATGTAAACATTCATGCCACAATAAAGAAAATTACATGGATAAATATGTTAGGTAGCATTCCACATCAAAAATTATGTTTTTATCATTTACCAACTCGAGGACGAGCAGGAATTAAGCTTGGGGATGCTTGATACGTCTCCAATGTATGTATAATTTTTTATTGTTCCGTGCTATTATATTATCTGTTTTGGATGTTTTATATGCATTAATATGCTATTTTATATTATTTTGGGGACTAACCTATTAACCTATAGCCTAGTGCCAATTTCTGTTTTTCCTTGTTTTTGAGCTTCGCAAAAAAGAATACTAAACGGAGTCCAAACGGAATAAAACTTCACGATGATTTTTCTTGGACCAAAAGACACACAGGGGACTTGGAGTGCAAGTCAGAAGAGCCACGAGGCGGCGACATGGGTGGAGGGCGCGCCCTAGGGGGGCGCCCCTACCTTGTGGGCCCCTCGGTGACTCCCTGACCTAGATCTTCGTCCTATATATTCACATATATTCCAAAACCCTCAGGAGCATCCACGAAAACACTTTTCCACCGCCGCAACCTTCTGTTCCCATGAGATCCCATCTTGGGGCCTTTTCCGACATCCTGCCAGAGGGGGATTCGATCACGGAGGGCATCTACCTCAACTCTATTGCCCTTCTGATGAAGCGTGAGTAGTTTACCACAGACCTACGGGTCCATAGCTAGTAGCTAGATGGCTGATGTCGCTTGAAGCTATGTCGGTGTTTCCCCAAAGAGGAAGGGATGATGCAGCATAGCGGCGGTAGGTATTTCCCTCAGATATGAAACCAAGGTTATCGAACCAGTAGGAGAATCAAGCAACACAACGTAAACAGCACCTGCACACAAATAACAACTTCTCGCAACCCGACGTATTAAAGGGGTTGTCAATCCCTTCCGGGGTACGGCGCCTCAAGATAGGCAAACGGACGTGAGGTAAATTTGTAGTAGATTGATAGATTGACCGCCAAATAAATAAATGAGAATAAATTGCAGCAAAGTATTTTTGGGTTTTTGTATTAGTAGATCTGAAAATAAAAGCAAGGAAAAATAGATCGCAAAGGCAAATATATGAGGAAGAAGACCCGGGGGCCGTAGGTTTCACTAGTGGCTTCTCTCGAGAAAAATAGCAAACGGTGGGGGAACAAATTACTGCTGGGAAATTGATAGAACTTCAAATACTCATGACGATATCCAGGCAATGATCATTATATAGGCATCACATCCAAGATTAGTAAACCGACTCCTGCCTGCATCTACTAATATTACTCCACACATGACCGCTATCCATCATGCATCTAGTGTATTAAGTTCATGGAGAAATGGAGTAATGCAATAAGAACGATGACGTGATGTAGACAAGATCTATATATGCAGAGATAGATGCTACCTCTTGAGCACTGCGCTGGTTTTCCCTTGAAGAGGAAAGGATGATACAGCAAAGTAGCGTAAGTATTTCCCTCAGTTTTTTAGAACCAAGGTATCAATCAAGTAGGAGACTACACGCAAGTCCCTCGTACCTACACAAACAAATAAGAACCTCACAACCAACGCGATAAAGGGGTTGTCAATCCCTTCACGGTCACTTACGAGAGTGAGATCTGATAGAGATAATAATAATAAGATAAATATTTTTGGTATTTTTATGATATAGATTTGAAAGTAAAGATTGCAAAATAAACGGTACCAGAAATAGCTTGTTGACGGGAGATTAATATAAAAGAGAATAGACCCGGGGGCCATAGGTTTCACTAGTGGCTTCTCTCAAGATAGCATAAGTATTATGGTGGGTGAACAAATTACTGTCGAGCAATTGATAGAAAAGTGCATAATTACGAGAATATCTAGGCATGATCATGTATATAGGCATCACGTCCGCGACAAGTAGACCGAAATGATTCTGCATCTACTACTATTACTCCACACATCGACCGACATCCGGCATGCATCTAGAGTATTAAGTTCATAAGAACAGAGTAATGCATTAGGCAAGATGACATGATATAGAGGGATAAACTCAAGCAATATGATATAAACCCCATATTTTTATTCTCGATGGCAACAATACAATACGTGCCTTGTTGTCCCTGCTGTCACTGGGAAGGGACACCGCAAGATTGAACCCAAAGCTAAGCACTTCTCCTATTGCAAGAAAGATCAATCTAGTAGGCCAAACCAAATTGATAATTCAAAGAGACTTGCAAAGATAACTAATCATACATAAAAGATTTCAGAGAAGAATCAAATATTGTTCATAGATAAACTTGATCATAAACCCAAAATTCATTGGATTTCAACAAACACACCGCAAAAAGAGTTACATCAAATAGATCTCCAAGAAGATCGAGGAGAACATTGTATTGAGATCCAAAGAGAGAGAGAAGAAGCCATCTAGCTAATAACTATGGACCCGAAGGTCTGAGGCAAACTACTCACACATCATCGGAGGGGCCATGGAGTTGATGTAGAGGCCCTCCGTGATCGATTCCCCCTCCGGCGAAGCTCCGGAAAAGGCCCCAAGATGGGATCTCTTGGGTACAGAAGGTTGCGGCGGTGGAAATAGGGTTTTGTGGTGCTCCTGGATGTTTTCGAGGTATATGAATATATATAGGAGGAAGAAGTAGGTCGGTGGAGCCACGAGGAGCCCACGAGGGGGGAGGGCGCGCCCAGGGGGGTAAGCGCGCCCCCTGCCTCGTAGCCTCCTTGTTGGTTGCTTGACGTCCACTCCAAGTTCCCTGGATCACGTTTGTTCCAAAAATAACTCTCCCAAAGGTTTTATTCCGTTTGGATTCCGTTTGATATTCCTTTTCTGCGAAACACTAAAATAGGCAAAAAAATAGCAATTTGCACTGGGCCTTGGGTTAGTAGGTTAGTCCCAAAAATAATATAGAAGTGTATAAATAAGCCCATTAACATCCAAAACAGATAATATAATAGCATGGAACAATCAAAAATTATAGATATGTTGGAGGCGTATCAATAAACCCCATCGTTTTATCCTTAGTAGCAACGATACATACGTGTTGTTTCCCTTTCTGTCACTGGGATCAAGCACCGTAAGATCGAACCCACTACAAAGCACCTCTTCCCATTGCAAGATAAATAAATCAAGTTGGCCAAACAAAACCCAAATATCACAGGAGAAATACGAGGCTATAAGCAATCATGCATAAAAGAGATCAAAGAAACTCAAATACTTTCATGGGTATAAAAAGATAGATCTGATCATAAACTCAAAAGTTCATCGGATCCCAACAAAGACACCGCAAAAGAGTTACATCATATGGATCTCCAAGAGACCATGGTATTGAGAATCAAGAGAGAGAGAGAGATGAATCCATCTAGCTACTAACTACGGACCCGAAGGTCTACAAAGAACTACTCACGCATCATCGGAGAGGCACCAATGGAGGTGGTGAACCCCATCCAAGATGGTGTCTAGACTGGATCTGGTGGTTATGGACTCTGCGGAGGGTGGATGAATATGTCGTCGACTCCCCTAGGGTTTCTGGAATATTGGGGTATTTATAGAGCAAAGAGGCGGTCCGGGGGGCACCCGAGGTGGGCACAATCCACCAGGGCACTTCTGGGCCTCCTGGCACGCCCTGGTGGGTTGTGCCCCCCTCGGGACACCCCCCAGGTGCAGCCAGGGCCCGTTGTGTTCCTTCTAGCCCATAAAAATTCTCTGTAAAGTTTCGTGGCATTTGGACTCCGTCTGATATTGATTTTCTGCGATGTAAAAAACATGGAAAAACAGCAACTGGCACTTGGCACTATGTCAATAGGTTAGTACCCAAAAAATGATATAAAATGACTATAAATGATTATAAAACATCCAAGATTGATAATATAACAGCATGGAACAATCAAAAATTATAGATACATTGGAGACATATCAATGGCTTCTTCTCTCTCTTTGATTCTCAATACCATGTTTTCCTCGATGTTCTTGGAGATCTATCTGATGTCATCTTCTTTTGCGGTGTGTTTGTCGAGATCCGATGAATTGCGGATTTATGATCAGCTTATCTATGAATATTATTTGAATCTTCTTTGAATTCTTATATGCATGATTTGGTATCTTTGTATTTCTTTTCGAATTATCGGTCTGGTTTGGCCAACTAGATTGTTTTTTCTTGCAATGCCAGAGGTGCTTAGCTTTGGGTTCAATCTTGCATGATTTCACCCAGTGACGGAGTAATGCAATAAGAATGATGACATGATGTAGACAAGATCTATCTATGTATAGATAGACCCCATCATTTTATCCTTAGTAGCAGTGATACATACGTGTTGTTTCCCTTTCTATCACTGGGATCAAGCACCGTAAGATTGAATCCACTACAAAGCACCTCTTCCCATTGCAAGATAAATAGATCAAGTTGGCCAAACAAAACCCAAATATCACAGGAGAAATACGAGGCTATAAGCAATCATGCATAAAAGAGATCAAAGAAACTCAAATACTTTCATGGATATAAAAAGATAGATCTGATCATAAACTCAAAGTTCATCGGATCCCAACAAACACACCGCAAAAGAGTTACATCATATGGATCTCCAAGAGACCATTGTTTTGAGAATCAAGAGAAAGAGATGAAGCCATCTAGCTACTAACTACGGACCCGAAGGTCTACAAAGAACTACTCACGCATCATCGGAGAGGCACCAATGGAGGTGGTGAACCCCATCTGAGATGGTGTCTAGATTGGATCTGGTGGTTCTGGACTCTACGGCGGCTGGATGAATATTTCGTCGACTCCCCTAGGGTTTCTGGAATATTGGGGTATTTATAGAGCAAAGAGGCGGTCCGGGCGCGCCCTGGTGGGTTGTGCCCACCTCGGGGCACCCCCCAGGAGTAGCCAGGGCCCGTTGTGTTCCTTCTAGCCCATAAAAATTCTCTGTAAAGTTTCGTGGCATTTGGACTCCGTCTGATATTGATTTTCTGTGATGTAAAAAACATGGAAAAATAGCAACTCGCACTTGGCACTATGTCAATAGGTTAGTACCAAAAAATGATATAAAATTATTATAAAACATCCAAGATTTATAATACAAGAGCATGGAACAATAAAAAATTATAGATACGTTGGAGACATATCAGCATCCCCAAGCTTAACTCCTACTCGTCCTCGAGTAGGTAAGTGATAAAAATGGAATTTTTGATGTGGAATGCTTCCTAACATGTCATATCATATTTCTTTTCTTTATAGGATGGACATTTGGAATTTTAGTTGTTCAAAGCAATAGTCTAGTTTTGACATGATAATTTAGATACTCAAGCATATCAACAAGCAACCATGTCTTTCAAAATATCAATGCTAAAATAAGTTATTCCTAGCCCGTCATGCTCAACCATTGATCCATTCATGAAACACATTCAAATATTAGCTATACCCAATACTTAAGTACGGTCATATTGCCTCCTATTGGTGCTTTTATAAGAGAAGATGGAGACTCAAAATAAAAATTGCATAAAGTAAAATATAGGCCCTTCGAAGAGGGAAGTAGGGATTTGTAGAGGTGCTAGAGCTCAAAGCAAAAACTTAGAGATAAAAACATTTTGGGAGGTGTATCCATCCCACCAACGAAAATGACTTAGAGTTCCCAATACTTTCCATGCATAGATATATCATAGGCGGTTCCCAAACATAAAATAAAGTTTATTCCTTTTTCCACCATATTTCACTTTCCATGGCTAGCCGTATCCACGGTTGCCCTCCGTACCAACACTTTCCAAGGAATTTATTATTTGACAACATAAAGTAAATTCATTTTTGCATTTCGGGACTGGGCATCCCTAATACCTTTGCCTTACTCTCGTGCAATGACAAGTGAATAAACACTCATCGTGAGAATAACACATCTAGCATGGAAAATATTAGCCACCCCTCACCGCTCCGCGAGTGAAACAAACACACAAAAGAGAAGTTTATTTTGAAAATTAGAGGTGGCAAATACAAATTTGCTTAGAATGACAAAAGAATACCGCATATAGGTAGATATAGTGGACTCATGTGGCAAAACTGGTTTAAAGGTTTTTGGATGCACAAGTAGAGATCATACTTAGTGCAAAATGAAGGCTAGCAAAAGATTGGGAAGCGACCAACCAAGAAATGGATAATCTCATAAGCAAGCATTAAGCATAAATAACACCAAATAATGCACCACAAGTAGGATATAATTTCATTGCATGGCTATTGACTTTCGTACTTGCATAGGGAATCACAAACATTAACACCAATATTCTTACTAAAGCATAATTACTCATCAAGATGACTCACATATCACATCATCATATCTCAAAACTATTACTAAGAATCAAGTTTATTTTGTCCAATGATCTTCATGAAAGTTTTTATTATATCCTTCTTGGATATCTATCACTTTGGGACTAATTTTCATGTGTTGCTTTTCATAAGCTCAAACAAATATAAGTGAAGATCATGAGCATAATATTTCTTTCTCTCAAATTAATTTAAGTGAAGCAAGAGAGAATTTCTTGAAAATTTTACTAAATCTCAATAAATCTAAGTGAAGCAAGAGAGCATTTCTTCAAAACTACTAAAGCACACCATGCTCAAAAATATATAAGTGAAGCACTAGAGCAAGTCCATTGCTCATAAAAAATAAGTGAAGCATAGAGAGCAATTCTAACAAGTCATGACATAATTTTGGCTCTCTCAAATAGGTGTGTCTAGCAAGGATTGATGACTTAAGACACAAAATAAAACAAGCAAAGACTCATATCATACAAGACGCTCCAAGCAAAACACATATCATGTGACGAATAAAAATATAGTTTCGAGTAAAATACCGATGGTCGTTAGAGGAAAGAGGGGATGCCACTCGGGGGCATCCCCAAGCTTAGGCCCTGTTTGTTTGGGCTTTTGCTTCTGCTTTTGCAGCTTTTCTATTTTAGCCAAAAAGCCATAAAAGCTCCTAAATTGGTGCTTTTAGAGCTTTATGGCTTTTGGAGCTGAATATTGTTATATTGATTCATCAAAAGCCAAAAAAGCTCCAAAAGCACCTATTTAGGAGCTTTTATGGCTTTTTGGCCAAAGTGGAAAAGCTGCAAAAGCAGAAGCAAAAGCCCAAACAAACAGGGCCTTAGTTGGTTGTTCATTTTGGATAATAACTTGGGATGCCGGGGCATCCCCAAGATTAGGCTCTTCTATCCTTTAATCCTTCATCCATCATAAGATAACCCAAAACTTCAATCACACAAAACTCAACAAAACCTTCGTGAGATCCGTTAGTATAAGAATAATAAATCACTACTATAAGTGTTGTATCAAACCAATTCATATTTTGTTTTTGTATTATATCTACTGTATTCCAACTTTTCTATGGCAAAAACTCATCAAAGAAAACCATAGAGCCATCAAAATAAGTACACAACACAAAGAAAACAGAATTTGTCAAAACAGAACAGTCTATAGCAATCTAACTATTTCGAATGCTTCTCTAACTCCAAAAAATCTAAAAAATTAGGATGACCTGAGCAATTTTTATATTGATCTACCGCAAGCGGAATAGGTATTTTATCGCTCTCTGGTTAAAAAATGAAAATTATTTTCGTGAGCGTAAAAGTTTCTGTTTTTTCAGCAAGATCAAACAACTATCACCCAAGAAGATCCTAAAGGCTTTACATGGCACAAACACTAATTAAAACATTAAAAACACAACCGTAACAGTAGCATAATTGTGATAACACTCAAAAATAGGAAGCAAAAAAGCAAAAATAAATTTATTCATTGGGTTGCCTCCCAACAAGTGCTATAGTTTTACGCCCTTAGCTAGGCATAAGGCAAGGATCTAAGTTTTGTCATCTTTGTCCAACTCTTCAATCAAACACTTAGAATCCTTCAAAGATTTAGCATCAAGATTTTAAATAACAACACTTCTAGGAATAAATTCAAAGGTTTCATTCTTGCAAAAAGGATCTCTTATCACTTCAACAAAATCCGGGTGGATACCAATCATCTTAAGATCTTCTTTATTACTATTACTAGAGGTTACACCCTTGTTCTTGGAAGCTCTACCAATTTTAACGGGAGTTTTCTTGATAGTTTTAGCGGAAGTGAAAGCCGTTCTTAGATTACTAAAATTTCTAATTTATCAATCCGAGAAGGGCTTTCTTTTATTCTATCATGATTTATGGTACCATTTTCCCTTAGCAACTTAAGAATATCTCCCACTTTTGACCCAATATTGGTAGAAAAATTATGAATCTTTTTATCATATGATCTTCGGTGAGCATTTTCTTTTCAATAGCATCTAGTCTTTCCATAACATGCTCAAAAGTCAAAGTTGTTTCATTAATCATGAGGGGTGGTGAGCCCACTAAATTTCCCATAGCATTAAAGGCATCAAGATAAGGACACATCAAGAAATTTCCACCGGTAATCATATCAAGGACGAATCTATACCAAGTAAAAACAACGAAGAAGAACAACGGTGGATTGCTAACGGGTAGATCTATTATGAGCATTGCAAATCCTATACCAAGCATCTTTTAAATTTTCTCCTCCCCTTTGTTTAGAGTTGAGAACCTCGTTCTTGGGAGTGCAAGCAATAGAGGAAGAACTATCCATAATAATAATAACGGCAAACAAGGTTGCACACAAAGACAGATCCGGCAAGAAAACGACGAACGGAAAAAAGAGAGGCAAATAAAACGGAAAATTTTTGTGAAGTGGGGGAGAGGAAAACGAGAGGCAAATGGCAAATAATGTAAATTGCAAGGAGATGAGATTTCTGATTAGCAACCTGGTATATGTTGAAGATCCTCCCCGGCAAGGGCGCCAGAAATTCCTTTTGATGTCGCTTGAAGCTACGTCGGTATTTCCCCAAAGAGGAAGGGATGATGCAGCATAGCGGCGGTAGGTATTTCCCTCAGATATGAAACCAAGGTTATCAAACCAGTAGGAGAACCAAGCAACACAACGTAAACAGCACCTGCACAGAAATAAGAACTTCTCGCAACCCGACGTGTTAAAGGGGTTGTCAATCCCTTCCGGGGTACGGCGCCTCAAGATAGGCAAACGGACATGTGGTAAATTTGTAGTAGATTGATAGATCGAATGCCAAATAAATAAATGAGAATAATTTCCAGCAAAGTATTTTTGGGTTTTTGGATTAGTAGATATGAAAATAAAAGCAAGGAAAAATAGATCGTAAAGGCAAATATATGAGGAAGAAGACCCGGGGGCCATAGGTTTCACTAGTGGCTTCTCTCGAGAAAAAATAGCACATGGTGGGTGAAGAAATTACTGTTGGGCAATTGATAGAACTTCAAATACTCATGACGATATCCAGGCAATGATCATTATATAGGCATCACGTCCAAGATTAGTAGACCGACTCCCGCCTGCATCTACTACTATTACTCCACACATCGACCGCTATCCAGCATGCATCTAGTGTATTAAGTTCATGGAGAAACGGGGTAATGCAATAAGAATGATGACATGATGTAGACAAGATCTATCTATGTATAGATAGACCCCATCATTTTATCCTTAGTAGCAGCGATACATACGTGTTGTTTCCCTTTCTATCACTGGGATCAAGCACCGTAAGATCGAACCCACTACAAAGCACCTCTTCCCATTACAAGATAAATAGATCAAGTTGGCCAAACAAAACCCAAATATCACAGGAGAAATACGAGGCTATAAGCAATCATGCATAAAAGAGATCAAAGAAACTCAAATACTTTCATGGATATAAAAAGATAGATCTGATCATAAACTCAAAGTTCATCGGATCCCAACAAAGACACCGCAAAAGAGTTACATCATATGGATCTCCAAGAGACCATGGTATTGAGAATCAAGAGAGAGAGAGAGAGAGATGAATCCATCTAGCTACTAACTACGGACCCGAAGGTCTACAAAGAACTACTCACGCATCATCGGAGAGGCACCAATGGAGGTGGTGAACCCCATCCAAGATGGTGTCTAGACTGGATCTGGTGGTTATGGACTCTGCGGAGGGTGGATGAATATGTCGTCGACTCCCCTAGGGTTTCTGGAATATTGGGGTATTTATAGAGCAAAGAGGCGGTCCGGGGGGCACCCGAGGTGGGCACAATCCACCAGGGCACTTCTGGGCCTCCTGGCACGCCCTGGTGGGTTGTGCCCCCCTCGGGACACCCCCCAGGTGCAGCCAGGGCCCGTTGTGTTCCTTCTAGCCCATAAAAATTCTCTGTAAAGTTTCGTGGCATTTGGACTCCGTCTGATATTGATTTTCTGCGATGTAAAAAACATGGAAAAACAGCAACTGGCACTTGGCACTATGTCAATAGGTTAGTACCCAAAAAATGATATAAAATGACTATAAATGATTATAAAACATCCAAGATTGATAATATAACAGCATGGAACAATCAAAAATTATAGATACATTGGAGACATATCAATGGCTTCTTCTCTCTCTTTGATTCTCAATACCATGTTTTCCTCGATGTTCTTGGAGATCTATCTGATGTCATCTTCTTTTGCGGTGTGTTTGTCGAGATCCGATGAATTGCGGATTTATGATCAGCTTATCTATGAATATTATTTGAATCTTCTTTGAATTCTTATATGCATGATTTGGTATCTTTGTATTTCTTTTCGAATTATCGGTCTGGTTTGGCCAACTAGATTGTTTTTTCTTGCAATGCCAGAGGTGCTTAGCTTTGGGTTCAATCTTGCATGATTTCACCCAGTGACAAAGTAGGGGTAGCGAGACACGTATTGAATTGTTGCCATCAAGGATAAAAAGATAGGGGTTTTATCATATTGCTTGAGTTTATTCCTCTACATCATGTCATCTTACTTATGGCGTTACTCTGTTCTTTATGAACTTAATACTCTAGATGCATGCTAGACAGCGATCGATGTGTGGAGTAAAATTCTGAATGGCCAAATGAACCATGTGTCAGCTCACCGTTGGGACAGATGTCATCCACTCATTAGACCGAAGGCACCTATGATACATCGACATGTGGCAAGGCCCAACAGCGGCCCATTTAGGTTAAAAAGGCTGACCCGGTCAAAATTAGCGGGCTGACCCATTAACGGCTTGCTTGCAGATGGCCCATTCGCAGTTAAGACCCATACGGCTAGTGTCAAATCGGCCTGTCAAAGGCCTGTCCTAAACTTGTCATCATCGCGGCCCATGGTCACTTCTAGCCTGTTAACAGTCCGCTAAGTATTTGGGCTGAATTATGACCCGGTGTGTTTTCGGCCTGTTAAAGGTCCTGCTTCATTTGGGCTCATTTTTAGGTCGTTGAAACTTTTGACCCATAAACGATCATGAAGGATTTGGGTCATATTCGGCCATGTCTGACATTCGGCCTGTTAGAGGCCCACTGTTGATTTTGGCCACTTTCAGCCTGTTATGGTTTTTGGCATGTTAACGCCAGACGAAATCCATGGGCCATATGTGGCCCAACGTCACATCGAGCCTATTAACGGCCCATATAAAATTGACACTAATCAAGCCCGACCGAACTTCCGGCCTGTTAAAGGCCCGTGTAGTAGGTCGGCACATTTATGGCTTGTCTGAATTTCGGCCTGTGAACGATCCACATTGTAAATGGGTCACCACGAGCTGAGATGCATTTTGGTCTGCTAATGACTAGTGGGTTATTTCGCACAATCAGGGTCCAATCTCACTTTCGACCTATTAAAGGCCCATGTTTTTTATGGGCTCGAGATATTTACACATGTTAACGGCCTATTGTTGCTGAGGGCCCAAATTATGTTTAGGCCTGTTAAAGGCCCACTGTGGGCACATGCCTACCAAAAAAATATGAAATCTTATGCTGATTTAGGCCCAGATATTTTCAGTGGGCTACATGCAAATTACGGGCCCAAAATTGTTTTTAGCCCAATTGGAATGGGCCCGACGAATGTTGGCACGTTGGGCTCCTATGAAGCTTTTGGCCGAATACATTACTAAGATAAACCTACACTATACAAAAATAGCGTCATGATTTCCGCAGCCTTTGGCAGCACCATAAATGTTGTATCACAACAAAATAAATTCCAACCATACAACAAAAGGCATGTTGGCATAAACTTTACAGTCCTTGCAGATAAAAGCACCATCAGATGTAAAGAAGCATAGATCATTTGACCTGAGTGCTAATGTTTTAGGCTGTAGAATCTTCCCTTTTTCTGCCATTGCTTTTGAACAATGAAGCAAATGTCTGACAGTCTGCTTTCAAAACCATTCATATCTTGACGACATTTGTCAACCGCTATTATTGTTTTTGAAATGACGTCCATTAGGGATTGGACTTGTGTCTGGAGCAAAGATATATCACTCTGTCTAGCCGGAAAACTTTGTTTAGTAGGCGATTTGGACAAGGTTACCTTGACAACTGAGGGACTCTTGGATTAGGGGGTCTCCGGACAGCCGGATTATATCCTTTGGCCGGACTGCTGGACTATGAAGACACAAGATTGAAGACTTCGTCTCGTGTCCGGATGGGACTCTACTTGGCATGGAAGGCAAGCTAGTCAATACGGATATGTATATTTCCTCCTTTGTAACCGACCTTGTGTAACCCTAGCCCCCACCGGTGTCTATATAAACCGGAGGGTTTTAGTCCGTAGGACAACAGACAATCATACCATAGGCTAGCTTCTAGGGTTTAGCCTCTCTGACCTCGTGGTAGATCTACTCTTGTACTACCCATATCATCAATATTAATCAAGCAGGACGTAGGGTTTTACCTCCATCAAGAGGGCCCGAACCTGGGTAAAACTTCGTGTCCCCTGCCTCCTGTTACCATCCGCCTAGACGCACAGTTCGGGACCCCCTACCCGAGATCCACCGGTTTTGACACCGACATTGGTGCTTTCATTGAGAGTTCCTCTGTGCCATCGCCAGAAGGAAGGGTGTCTCGTCTCGTCTTTAAAGACGGTACTATTGTCGGGGGAGCTTTGGTTGTCGGCCAAACTCTCCGGCTAGACGGTTTCATCATGACCGCCTGTTCGGCTGCCGCGCCGACGATGACTTCTCGGGTCATCGAAAACAGCCTCCATGTCAAATCGGCACTCGCCGAACAGGTGGATCCAATGGAGCTCGCCTCCTTAAACGAGCTCTTAGATTGCATCGCCGCCTTGGGAGTCGCTATGGACTATGATCGGATTGGGCTTAAACCCGATCAAAGGGAGATTAACTCTCCACCGGTCACCCATCATATTGCAGTGGTGGAGGAACAATGCGGCGACCTTTCCTCCATCTTGAGGACCAACTATGTCCGGATTCCCGAGCTCTCTGAGCCGGACGCCCGTCCGCAGGAGGACAACATCCAATCCCTAAACATAGAGTTAGGCAGCGGGCCAGGATTATTGGGTCACACCCCGGAACTGGAACTTCCAAAATTGGAAATTCCTCGGCCCCTGGATCCCAGATCAGGTGAGGGTTCAGATTCAATTCCACCCACCCACCCAAACATAAGCGATCTTTCCCACATCAGGCAAGAGCCCCAGGAAACAGTACATCACTATTGGGCCAGATTCCTCCTTGCAATGAACAAGGTTAAGGATTGTCGCGAGGAAGACGCAATCCTATTTTTCCGCAATAATTGCACGGACAAGGGAATCCTTAACGCCATAAATCGCTGTGAGATAACACGCTTCGCTGACTTGGCGTCCATAGTACGAAAGTACTGTGCGATGGAAAGTGCCTGGAAAACCAAAATAAACTTCTGGGATAATCCGGCCCTGAATACAAACCCAGTACGAAGCAAAAGGGTGCATTATCACAATACACTCGGGTCAACTACCAAAAAGCAAAAACCCTCTACAGGGTATGGAACCGTACTGGAGGGATGGCTCAACAGACCCTGCAAAATTCATAGTACAGCGGATACAATACCAACGCACAGCCTTAGAGCATGTTGGATACTCCGGCAGGTGGCCAAAAGTGGTGAGGATCTACTTCTCCCAAATACCACAGAGCACCATCCCGTGGATAACAATACGGTGTTAACGGTCTTTGAGACCTTCGCGTCAAATAATAGACGCAAGCGAACACTCCGCAGCATGGACGAAATCTGCCACGTAGCAGCAATAAATCCATGGAGTGACACGGCTATTACCTTCAATGCCAGTGACGAACCTAAATTCTGAACAGCCCGAGAACCAGCCGCACTGGTCCTCAGTCCAATTGTGGACGGCTTTCGACTCACCAAAGTACTCATGGACGGCGGCAGAGGATTAAACCTCATCTATGATGAAACTCTTCAAAAGATGGAAATAGACTGGAACCGCATTGAGAAAAGTAGCACAACCTTTAGAGGAATCATCCCCAGTCGGGAAGCACGCTGTGCTGGGAAAATCACACTAGATGTGGTATTCGGCACGCCAGATAATTACAGGTCCGAAGAAATTACATTCCAACTGGCCCCGTTCAGCAGTGGTTATCATGCTCTTTTAGGACGGGAGGCATTCACAATCTTCCAAGCCGTACCTCATTACGGGTACATGAAGCTCAAAATGCCCGGGCCCAACGGAATCATCACTCTCCCTAGCGATCCGGACACAGCACTCCGCGCTGAAAACAAAACAGCCGCATTGGCCCTCGAGGCATTATCCGAAGCCCTCTCGGCCGAGGAATTAACCATGCTACGCTCCACAGTGGACAGGGACGACGTGATACTCGACAAGAGATCCAAGTCCACCTCTTTTAAACCAGCGGATGAAATAGTCAAATTCCAAGTCCACCCAACGGATCCTACAAAAACAGCCTCCATCGGGGCACAGATAAGCCCCGTTGTGGACGCCGCACTATGAGAGTTCCTGTGCGAGAACTGGGACATATTCGCCTGGCATCCCTCAGACATGTCAGGAATCCCACGCAGGCTTGCCAAGCATAGCCTCAATATCCTAAAGGGATTCAAGCCGGTCAAGCAAGCTCTTCGGCATTTCTCCGAACCTAAGAGACAGGCCATGGGAGAGGAACTAGCCAAGTTATTGGAGGCCGGATTCATCAAAGAAATAAAACACCCGGACTGGCTAGCAAACCTGGTGATGGTACCAAAGAAGGACAAATCCTGGCGCCTTTGTGTCGATTTCAAAGACCTCAATAAAGCTTGCCCAAAGGATCCCTTCCCCCTCCCACGCATCGATCAAATCATTGATGCTACCGCCGGACATGAGTCATTGTGTTTCCTCGACGCATACTCCGGTTACCACCAAATAAAGATGGCAGAGCCCGATCAAGCCGCAACGGCATTCATCACATCATACGGTCCCTTCTGTTTTAACACAATGCCTTTTGGGCTCAAGAACGCCGGCGCAACATATCAGCGCATGATTCAGACATGTCTGGAGAAACAAATCGGCAAAACAGTAGAAGCATACGTAGATGATGTGGTTGTTAAAACCAAACATGTTGACTCTTTGATAGACGACTTGAGGCTCACATTCGACAACCTCCGAACATACGACATCAAGCTCAATCCAGAAAAATGCGTTTTCGGCGTACCAGCCGGAAAGCTCCTGGGTTTCATTGTCTCCAGTAGGGGTATTGAAGCTAATCCGTCCAAATCACGGTACCCACATTATCAGAAGATAGCCTATGCGGTATTCATGGCGTCCCGGAAGCTATGATACTACTTCCAAGAGTGTTCGATTACAGTAGCCTCCGAAGTGCCACTTAATGATATTATAAACAACCGCGACGCTATGGGCCGGATTGCCAAATGGTCCATTGAGCTCCTCCCGTTTGACATAACATACAAACCCCGACGAGCCATTAAATCGCAAGTATTGGCCGACTTCGTCGCCGAATGGACTGAGGCCGAACTCCCTAAAGAGTACGGCGCATACTCCAACTAGATCATGCACTTCGACGGTTCTAAAATGCTGGCCGGCCTAGGGGCTGGCGTTGTCCTGACATCCCCAACCGGGGATACCGTTCAGTACATACTGCAAATATTGTATACAGACTCCAACAATGCAACCAAATACGAAGCTCTGTTGCATGGTCTTCGGATGGCAGTCTCCATGGGCATTCAATGCCTGGAGGTGCGTGGGGATTCAAACCTCGCAATATCCCAAATAAATGGAGACTTTGACGCCAAGGATCTGAAAATGGCGGCCTATCAAAACGCCGTCCTAAAAATATCAGCTCGGTTCGAGGGACTCGAATTCCACCATGTGGCTCGGGAAAACAATCAGGCGGCGGATGTCCTCACCCGCATCGGTGCAAAACGCGATACGGTCCCCCCCAACATATTTCTAGAAAGGTTGTCCAAGCCATCCGTAGTATGGGAAGGAGACACCGGTAATAATAGTTCGGACCCAGCCAAAATGCCCGATACCGAATACTCTGACACAATCGGAGGCTCTGCCACCGAAATAACACCTTCAGCCCATGTAATAATGGCCATTATTGCCCCGTGGACAGAACCATTCCTGGCCTACCTAACTAGACAGGAACTTCCGGAGGACCAAAATGAGGCACGCTGCATAGTGCGGCGATCCAAGGCCTACAGGGTCCATGAGGGAGAATTGTACAAAAAAAAGCACTACCGGAGTCCTTCAAAGGTGCATCTCCTAAGAGGAAGGGCGGAATCTTTTGGCAGAAATTCACGCCGGACTCGGCGGTCATCACGCCGCAGCCCGGGCCCTTGTAAGCAAGGCCTTCCGCACAGGATTCTATTAGCCAACAGCCCGGGCAGACGCACAGGACTTGGTCCAACGTTGCGCCGGTTGCCAGCTCTTTGCAAATCAAAGCCACATGCCACCCATCGCCCTCCAAACAATCCCCATTACATGGCCCTTTGCGGTCTGGGGGCTTGACATGGTTGGACCCCTTAAAGGGGGAACCCACAAGAAAAAATACTTACTGGTCATGGTGGATAAATTCACCAAATGGATAGAGGCCAAACCTGTTAAAACAGTTGAATCCGGACCGGTGATAGGCTTCATATCCGGGGTTGTACACCATTATGGCGTCCCCCACAGCATCATCACTGACAATGGCACGAACTTCACGACCGACGAGGTAAAACTCTAGTGTAGCAAAATGGGCATCAAGCTCGATTATGCTTCAGTATATCACACACAAACCAACGGTCAAGTCGAGCGAGCAAACGGTCTTATAATGAGCGGCATTAAACCCAGATTAGTGTGTTCCTTAATGGAGTCTGACACGCACTGGGTAGAGGAGCTCGACTCCGTACTCTGGGGGCTGCGGACCACGCCGAATCGTAGTACCGGATATACACCGTTCTTTATGGTGTACGGCGCAGAGGCGGTCTTGCCCTGTGACATCATTCATGACTCACCTTGAGTGCGCATGTACGAAGAAAGAGAAGCCGAGCTCGATCGGCAGGACAGTCTGGACACCTTGGAGGAGGAGCGCGATGTAGCCAAAGCTCGTTCCGCATTTTATCAGCAACAGGCTCGCAGATACCAAAGCAGAGAAGTACGCGCCAAAACTTATAACGTTGGTGAACTAGTTCTACGCCTGCCGGATAAGAAAAAGAACAAGCTCGAGCCCAAATGGGAAGGTCCCTTCATTATTGACCAAGTTCTGACCGGTGGAGCGTACCGACTGCGGGATGCATCGACTAGTCGACTCGAGCCAAACCCATGGAACGCGGCCAGGCTCCGAAGATTCTACGCCAAGCACCGGACTCCATGTTAGTCCCCTCCCTTTGTCCATTTTCTGCATATACATCATCTGTCTTGTTTCCCTTTCTTTCTTTCTCTTATTATTTCTCTAGGCCTTCAAGGGTCACCTTGTGCCTTGCTTGTACATTACAGATGCGCTAGCCGCACTCTTCATACCTGGGGGCTTCTTTCACAGAAGTTTAAATTATTTATCTGGTCCTCAAGCCCAACACATGTGTTATACTTCCGCATGTACCTTTTTTCACCATTATATGCATCGATATGACTTAAGTTTTGGCCAATCTGGGTTGCCTGGCTCTTGTATTTATGCCCTATGTTCCCGTTAATTCGGCTAGGGCATAAGGGGAGCACCTCTGCGATTGTTACTGCCGGGTCAGCCGGATGTGTACCTCAGACTGGGTGAAGCCGAAAGCTAGCGTTCTTAAGGGAATATTTGGTCGGTGAACAAAAGATGATTTTTATTTATTGTCCATATCTGCCCCCAGATGCTTTTTCTGCGTTTCTTATCGCAGTCCGGACATGCACTTTGGGGCATGCTTACCCAAGGAAAGGAACCCTTAATGGAACTATTCTCCCTAGAAGATGTTTCTTACTACCCATGAAATATAACATAACTAGTTGGGCACTTGTCTGGTAAAGCACTAATGACCCCTACGCCTAGTCTCCATGCATACCCCGGTGTTATATAACTGAGCGGGTATTCGGATTCACTCCGGACTATCGGGCCCAGAGGTTGAAGCGAAAAGGTCCGCAACGACAAATGATCTACAATCCGGCTAGAAGGCATTATACATGTCACTTTAATTACATAGTCATGCGGACTGACTAAATTCCTCCTCTATACCATCCAACAGGCGGTCCAGCTTACAATCCTGTTGAGAATACTTTGTGGCTAATTCTACTTGCCCATAAACTAAGCTAACGGGGATCTCTTTTCTGTCGGGCCCCACAGGTCCGACCTTGGCCATGTGATTTGGGTCTGCCTTGGTATACCGCGTCTTCACCATGGCCCAGGCTTCTGTGGCACCCTGTCGGCAGGCTGATATCTTCCATAAATGGAAGCGCCACCGTGCTCCCTTCAGCTTCTCCGCAAGCTCTACAACGCCTTCTGGCAGGGAGACGGACGGCCACAAGGCCTGGGCAATGCCCTGCATCACCTGCCGAACTTGTTCGTGCAGATGTGACAGCTCGGACAAAAGATCACCCGCAAACCCAGGCATTTCCTCCGCGGGACGACCCGTCAGCATACCTACAGACATAACGCTGTTAGACAGCTTCTTCGCCGAATTCCTCTAAAAAGGATTCGTTCAAACACTTACTGAAAATGCCGCACCGAAGCTGCTTATTCTCCTTCTCGGAGTCCGCAAGCTGGCCCCGAACGTCTTTTAGTTCCACGTTCAGCTTAATGTTGGCGTCTTGGAGATTGTTTTTCTCCAGCATAATCTTAGTCAGCACGCGTTTGCCAGCCTCTAGCTATCGCATAACATGCTGGTCCCCCGGACTTTCTCCGGACTCATCTGCAACATCAATTGTTAGATCTGCAGACACGCCACACCCTATATGGTAACCACCATTCTTTAAAGTAAATGTTACCAGCGGGAGGCTTTTTTTGTTCCTGCAATGCGGCAAGAGCGGCCCCCAGTTGGGTCTTGCATTCCTCCAGCTCCTGGGACAGCCTAGTATTCTTCTCTGTAAGAACCTGCACATTAAAGATGATCCTTAAATCAGTTCTGCTAACTGTTTCAAGTCTCAGGGGTTACCAATACATATAAATTGTTAGATTTACTCACCCGTACATCCTTTACATACTGATTCGTGGCTCTGGTTAGACCATCTTGAGCAGCATGGAGGTACGCCTCTCCAGAATTGAAGGCGTCGAACGCCTCTGGTGAGAAACAAGCGTCGCGGAGTACGGCCCGGCGGTGCCTATGATTCATGGCGCTTTCCACTTCTGAGTTTGTAGCGGATAGTCTATCCGCATCCTCTATAGGGGGGTTATCCGGCGCCTGCCCCATATTGGCTTCCGCCTCTATGTCCATTCCTGGCGCCCGGCTGGTGGAAGCATGATTAGTAACATCGCCGGACATATTCCGACGAGCGTTTGTCCTGTTAAAGAAACGCGGGCGTCATTATATTTCAAGAAAGACGATAACCATGGAGCGGGGTTTGTTATACCTTTGCGCCGGCGTCTCCGTCCTGACCACCTTCCTTTTTCGCCTACCCGGCCTCGGTGCCTCCTGTTGGCGCATTGCTGTGGGTTCGGCACGGCGTCCCGAATGCCTTCCCTGTAAAATGCCATGTGTATATGGTGGGTGAAGTATCTAAAAGGGGATCCTAGTTTTGGAGTTGGGATTTTTGGTTTTTCTTACGTGCGATGCAGGGAGCAGTCTGGGATAGTCGGCCGTAATGGCCACCATGGCATCGTCGCAGCTTAACTGATAGAACTGCCGGTCTATCAGCTCCACGGATATAACCGAATCTTCTTCGAGTCCGGAGTCGAGGGCCCGGTCAGGGTCCTCCGGTTGTGGAGAAGGGCTGCTGAACTCCTTTATGGCTTTCCGCAGTTCCTGCCGCAAGGTGGCAAGGTGAATACTTACGACAAAGAATGCGAGAAAAATGGGAGCAGGGAGATATAACTTACCCAGCTTGGAGGATTGTACATGGAGAATCCATCACGTGGCTTGATGCGGGTGAACTCCTCCTCCTCACCCTTGAATAGTTCGGACAGAATCTTCGCTAGAGCGGCAGCATTGTCCGGACCCTTACGCCCATAGCGGGTGGCGTCATCCGCCCGTTATAACACCACAAGGGGTGCCCACAATATTGAAGTGGCTGCACTCCCGCATTATGCAAATCGACATAACTTCGATTATTGTCAATCCTGATTGAGCCAGTGCTTTGATCCGGTTCATCAGATAAAGGACTTCTCCGTTGTCTTCCGCCTGGGGGCTCCGTGGGCGCCAACTTCGGTGCTTCTTCAGAGGAGCATTGTTGAACTCAGGAAGACCCCGCCGAACAGGGTCCGGAAGGGGGACGTCCTCCATATAAAACCATTCTGAAGGCCAGTCTTCGGACGGCTTCTTCGGGGTACCGGACAGGTATCCGGTATCGACGATGCGCCATATTTCGGCTCCGCCCACTCGATAAAGTGATTCCCTCTGTGTGCGAGGGACAAGGCAGAATAGCCTTTTCCACAGCTCGAAGTGAGCCTCACAGCCCAGGAACAACTCACAGAGAGCAACATAGCCGGCGATATGTAGAATGGAGGCAGGGGTGAGATTGTGTAATTGGAGGCCGTAGAACTCCAGGAGACTGCGGAGAAATGGATGAATTGGAAATCCGAGTCCCCTTAGTAAATAAGGAACAAGGCAGACCCGTTCCCCCATGGAGGGACAAGGGAGACTCTCCGCTTGCGTCCCGCCATTGTAGGTGGCCAGCCCGGATCGAACGGGCACCATATACGCCGGAGGGAGAAATCCCTTAGTCTGCAGCTCGACTAATCGACTGTGCGGGACTGAACACCTCTCCCAATCACCGGGCTTAGGGCTACGGGGGCGGGAGGAGGAGCTGCGGAGGTCGGCCATGCTGGAATGGATCTTTCCGAAGCACGCTTTGGTGAATTCTCGTTGGGGGAGGATGATGTGGATCGGATCTAAGAATCCCCGTCCCTTTAATAGACAATTTATCTATCTGGCTAGGGGGCGAATGTAAAAACGCCCTGGCGCCTCGTATTCATTCGACGCGTGGGAGATAGCCCTTATTGGGCACAGAAGCCAAGAGGTTCAACATTTATGGAGCCGGACACTGCTTACGAACACTTGAAAGTTGGAGAAGAACCCGCCTTGCAATGCCGAAGACAACACTGCGCGCCGGACTCATCGTCATTGAAGCCTGGTTCGGGGGCTACTGAGGGAGTCCTGGATTAGGGGGGGTCTCCGGACAGCCGGATTATATCCTTTGGCCGGACTGCTGGACTATGAAGACACAAGATTGAAGACTTCGTCTCGTGTCCGTATGGGACTCTACTTGGCGTGGAAGGCAAGCTAGGCAATACGGATATGTATATTTCCTCCTTTGTAACCGACCTTGTGTAACCCTAGCCCCCTCCGGTGTCTATATAAACCAGAGGGTTTTAGTCCGTAGGACAACAGACAATCATACCATAGGCTAGCTTCTAGGGTTTAGCCTCTCTGATCTCGTGGTAGATCTACTCTTGTACTACCCATATCATCAATATTAATCAAGCAGGACGTAGGGTTTTACCTCCATCAAGAGGGACCGAACCTGGGTAAAACTTCATGTCCCCTGCCTCCTGTTACCATCCACCTAGACGCACAGTTCGGGACCCCCTACCCGAGATCCGCGGTTTTGACACCGACAACAACCAACCCAGAATTACGCAGGAAGGTGCTTTTTGCACTATTAGTGGAGAGATACTGACGCACTGCAGCAAGAGGTGACATTGTGCATGTGGTAGCCTCGTCACCTTCAGGTGGTTGTGGCTGTTGAATCATTTGTTCCATAGCTTGCTGAAAGTTTGAACTTCTAGATTAGTGTACCAGATAAGTTACTAATGAGACAAAAACAAACAAAGTAGGTTTCACGTTTATACATAACTTATTTTGGTGAACTACTGTAATACGTTAGCATGTATTGTAGTTCCAACTACATAATAAAATCACTTTCGGAACATATGTCCATGTAGCATGCCTACTGTATTGTCTATTTCCTCACATTCGTTGACATGTAAGGATAAAGAGACATGGTTTAAAGTAGGATGAACATAGTATGACATCATTCATATCATGGGCAAATAGATATAAAACAAACAGGCTATTGTATCATTGTGTGGGCACGTGAACATCACAACTAGATTATAGATCAAGACCAAAAGAATATCCTTCATCTCTTTTAAACCTTGTAAGGTGAAATGATACGTTAAGACAACTATGTATAAAAGTGAACAGAGTAATTGACATTGGCTGCAAACCAAGAAGTTAAATGAACACGTCACAGTAACAAGCAGTTCAAAGGTAGGAGGAGTAAGGACTTATAACAACGGCTTGAACTGGTGTGCTGATGCCCTTCATATTGCTGGTGTGGCAATTCTTGAAGATTTCCACTGCATTCGGTTCAGGTTCTTTTTGGTCTGCATGGGCTTTCCTCTATATTTGGAACAAGTCAATATAGATATGATAATATGGCACAGAAAAAAGAAGGAACTAGCAGCTATTTACAAGAGCCTTGCAGTGTGCAATATAGCTATGAGATCATGTTGTTTGTTGGAATTTCACTTTAGAATGGTTGGTCTTGTTCTTCAAACAGTTAGCCTAGAAGAAGATACACTTGTAAGGCACATACATAAATACAAGTTCAATATGTGATCTAATCAAATACATATTCCCTACCTGATACTTTGGACCAGACCAGTGTTTAACAAGGGTTGTCCAGTCTTCATCTGTAATATATTCCACTAGAGATGTTTGGGCGATTTCATTGTTAGCCTTGCCTTCAAAGTGAGCTTTTCTAAGGTGGTACCGATACTATCGCAGAGCAGACTGAAAAACATGAGTGCATCCTTGTTTAGTTGCATAATGTTTCGGATCCAACTTGGACCTCATCTGTTGAAAAAAGAATATGAGTCTTATTAGGAGGAAGCTAGAAAGTATGGGACAGAGCAAGACAATATTACAAATTGTGGTGAATAATATTACTTGCAGGTAAATGGTCAATGAAGGTGTTAAACTGGGTATTGTCTTTCTCATTCCTATATTGGATCCATGTTGGGAGGATACGTGCATGACATCTAACGGCAATGGCTGCCTCTGATACTAACTTGGCTGACTATGGCATCATGTTGCCTTTTTAAACCTGCCTCAAAATGGATCTCCATTCTTCCTCCTTTAGATTTTGTTAATCTGTCAAGCATTATCCTTGATGTCTCTTTCCGCTTGCGCCGTGGTGCTAGTTCAATAATGAATATGGAAAGTGTTAGTGCACATCAAACTGTGAGAGTACATATAAAGGAGCATGAAACTGCAACTTGACTCGGTCAGGTACCGTCTTGGTGTTGATGCTCATGAGGTTCATATGATCTTGCCAAGTCATGTTGTGTCAGTAGTGCTTCGGAAGTAGTGTTAGGTGTGAAGGCAGCTCGGGAACTAGCTAGTTCTGGAGAAAATGAACGAGTAACTCGTTGAGATGCCGGTCCAGTTGAAGCGGATGCTGCAGCTGGTGGAGCAGGTGATACTGTGTTTGTAGATTTAGTCGATGGACTTGGACCTTCTACTGCACTATAAGTACCAGCAAAATCTCGAGGGCAGATCCTTTTCCGTTTCACCCGACGAATAACACTATTCCCTACTATATTCTTTTCCTTGCTCTTTTTTAACTTTGCCATGTCAAGCTGTACCCACAACACAAAAGAATAAAATTGCTCTTCGGAACTCATTGATGCATGATAAAGACAAGCAATACTTTGATGTAAGACAACCGTATGAGGATAGAATATGTAAGAAAAATAGTACGGCGTGACATTTTCACAGCTACGATGTGTAAACTAAGCAGAAGGATTTTCAAGAAAATAGAAGTAATGCAAGCTAGACACCATATGGAAGATGCAACCAATATCACTCTACCAAGTTAAAAGTGTCTTGTCATAAGTGGAATTTTGAAAAATTAGAAGCAGTATAACATATAAATCAATGCAAGATGCAACCACTATCAAACTACCATGTTGAAAGCACCCAATCATGAGTGACTGATGCGGGATACACAATTGCAGTACTTTGATGTAAGAACATGGTATGATAGATAGATGTAGTGTATTCTAGACACGGAAAGGCATGTCATATGCACATGTATAACGTATAAACTCAGCAGGTGCAATTTAATCAAAATAGAAGAAATACAGGCTAGACAACACATGCAACATGGAACCAATTATCACACTGTCAACTTAGAGCAGGCACCTGCGATGGTGGAGTACGGGAGATGAACTCATTATGTAGACTTGGGACTTCAACTGCATTAGCACTAGCAGTGGCAAATCTAGAGAGTCTCTGTTTGCGTCGGTCCGGAGGACCACCAACATCCCCTAACTTACTCTTTTCCTTCCTCTTTTATGGAATTGCCTTATGAAGTGAAAACCACAAGAAGATGAATAAAATTAGCTCTGCATAACTGGTTGATGCATGATACAGACGAACACTACTTTGATATAAGGCAAGCGCATGATAGGAGGATGCAATATATACAAAAAAAGACAACATTGCATATTCACACGTATGATAGGAGGATGGAATATGTATGAAAAATAGTAAGCATAAGGCATTTCAACAAAATTAGAAGAAATGAAAGCTAGTCACCATATGAACATGCAACCAATATCACTATCAGGTAAAAAGCGTCTCGTCATAAGTGCCATTTAAAGAAATTTTAAGCAGTACAAGCTAGAAGACAATGCAAGATGCAACTTACATCACACTCCCAAGTTAAATGTGTCTTATGGGTAAGTGATTGTTGTAGGTATAAGTTATAATCTACGCGGATGCAATTCAAAAAAATTAGAAGCAATACAAACTAGACATCATACGGAACACACAACCACATATAACAGTTCCAAGTTAGAGCAAGCACCTGTGATGGTGGAGTAGGGGAGATGTGCTCATCATCTACACAACTACGTTGATTGTCCAGCCTTGTGTTGTCTTGCGAATCTTTTTGGGAGGATGGTGGTGAGATTATGCTTGACCACTGCAGTGCTAGCAGATCTCACAGGAGGAGGAGGAGGAAGAGCCTCTGATTGAAGCATTTGTTGGCATAGTGACCCTTCTGCTGACACTTGTTGCACGTGACCTCTGAAAGCGAACGGTGATACGGAACACTTGATCTTGGAGCATGAGACGAAGTCTTGTTCTGAAAGCCTGTGTTGGGTGGGTGGGAAGATCCATTGCCACCTTTGCTCTTCTGCTGATAAGGCTGACGGAACGGAGGAGGAGGAGGCAACCAAAACTTTTGTTGCTTAGTTCCCACTTGAGTTGAGGAAGAAGGAGTTGCATCCCTGACTCGCTTCTTGGAAGCATCGCACTTGAGCTGAGCAGTCTCTTGTTTCAGTGCCATGTTGTAAAACTCATCGTACTTCTTCGGCTCAAAAAGCACGAGAGCTAGTTGGAGATCTTCTCTGAGGCCACCTCTGAACTGATAAATCATGCTCTTCTCGTCAGGGACGTCTTGCTTAGCGAAACGAGCGAGCTTCTGGAACATGATGTTATACTGGTAAACAGACAAGCTGCCTTGCTTCAGATTGCGGAACTCCTCACGCTTGCTCTCAACAACACTCTGAGGAATGTGGTGAGCTTTGAAGTCTTGACGGAATTCATCCCAGGTAATCACATGACCTCCTATGGAATCTTTGTATTGCTGATACCATTCTGCAGCTTGGTCTTTGAGTTGGAACGAAGCAAACTTGACAAAGTCCTCAGGCCTGACGTTGCTGCACTCGAAATGCTTGCAGATATCCACGAGCCAATCATCAGCGTCTGTAGCCTCGACACAGTTACTGAAGGTCTTTGGCTGGTTTGCGAGGAACTGGTTGAGTGTAGCAAACTGATTCTGATTGTTGCCATGGCCTTGATTTCCTTGGTTGCGCTCTTGCAAGAGTTGCATAAGCATCTGCGTGTTGGCGTTGGTAGCGGCCATCACAGCTTGCCATGCCTCCAAAGGTGGAGGTGGTGGCGGCGGTTCAGGATTCTGACGTGTTGGAGGATCCATCCTGAAGAGGGTGACATCTGTTAGCATCTTGACAGACATATATTCAAGCTGAATCAAATGGATCGAAATTGCAACATATAGTCTTAACATCCGAACAAGAATGAACGAATGCATTCCAAATTACGTGGTCACACTTCCATAAATTGAGAAGCCACTTAGAGGTAGAAGAATAAAACAACAAGGTACGGACATGAACAAATACTTGGTGAGGATTACCCAATCACAAACCAAATATCTGCGAAAGAAATACTAGAGCTACATGAATTCCCACCTATGAAACTCCCGAAATTTTCCCGGTTATGCAATCAGGTGTTGGGGATACAGGGGAAGCATAATATCTCACCCAAAGCTAGCAAATCCTACATCTAGCTGTATCCATCCTTCAACACATAACCAAGAAACCTTCGGAAATCATTTACCTCAACCTTCGAAAAGCATCCGTTATACGAGTTATGGCAATACTCCCGAACTCCCGCCCCAGTACTGGGTGGCGTCGAGGTTATCTCACCAACAACTGCATAAAAGAGATTTTTGATGTCGGCGAAACTCAGGTATTCCAGAATTTCAACGATAAAATTGTGATGACAACACCTCGGAGCTCAACTCCCTGGGACACTACCACAACCCCTAAATGTCAGGAGGCACCAAGAACAATGTTCTCATCACAAAACCATCGGAATGATTCCAAGATACCCGCGTGATCCTAAAAAAAATTAGTGAAATTTGAGAAGAGAAGAGTCCAAACTCTATGTCAGGATGCCTCACCAGAGCGACGAAGGGACTGGGGAGTAAAAAGAATCCTACTCTCTGATATATATAATACTATAAGACTCAAAACATTTTTATAGACTCAACAACGCCAGCGATTCGATCAAGCAGGGGGCTCCTAAGTCGGGGAAGGCTCTGATTACCAACTTGTAACGCCCACGATGCGGCTATATCTCCCACGTGTCGAAGCACGACTTAGAGGCATAACCGCATTGTAAGCAATGTCGCAAGTGGAGTAATCTTCACACAGTCCATGTACTGAATAAGAAAAGAGGTACATAGTTGGCTTACAATCGCCACGTCACACAATAGCACAAAAATAACATTACAACCATCCAGATATAATCAAGGTCCGACTACGGAACCAAAATAAAGACAACCCCAAATGCATAATGTCCCCGATCGCCCCAACTGGGCACCACTACTAATCGTTTAGAAAAGAAACGTAGTATCGTCCTGAG
Source organism: Triticum urartu (assembly GCF_056163025.1). Classification (NCBI taxonomy): domain Eukaryota; kingdom Viridiplantae; phylum Streptophyta; class Magnoliopsida; order Poales; family Poaceae; genus Triticum; species Triticum urartu. Next base: position 106,434,892 of record NC_141873.1, read on the forward strand.
TCCTCATCGAACTCCCACTTGAGCTCAGTTGCATCTCCTGGAACGGTATCATCGGTCCCTACATCTGGTTTTGGAAGTAATCTGTGAGTCACGGGGACTCGGCAATCTCACACCCTCGCGATCAAGACTATTTAAGCTTATAGGTAGGTAAAAGGTATGATGTGGAGCTGCAGCAAGCACTAGCATATATGGTGGCTAACATACGCAAATGAGAGCGAGAAGAGAAGGCAAGGCACGGTCGAGAAACTAAGATCAAGAAGTGATCCTAGAGCAACCTACGTTCAAGCATAACCCGAGACCGTGTTCTCTTCCCGGACTTCACCGAAAAGAGACCATCACGGCTACACACATTGTTGATTCATTTTAATTAAGTTAAGTTTCAGGTTTTCTACAACCGGACATTAACAAATTCCCATCTGCCCATAACCGTGGGCACGGCTTTCGAAAGTTCAAATCCCTGCAGGGGTGTCCCAACTTAGCCCATCACAAGCTCTCACAGTCAACGAAGGATATTCCTTCTCCCAAGACAATCCGATCAGACTCGGAATCCCGGTTACAAGACATCTCGACAATGGTAAAACTAAACCAGCAAAGCCACCCGAATGTGCCGACAAATCCCGATAGGAGCTGCACATATTTCGTTCTCAGGGCACACCGGATGGGCAAGACGTCGGGTTGGCATAGACCCTGGTTGTCCAGGGGGCACCGGACATCGCCCAGTTTGGACCAACACTTAGAGAAGCACTGGCCCGGGGGGGTTAAAATAAAGATGACCCTTGAATCCGCGAAACCCAAGGGAAAAAGGCTAGGTGGCGAATGGTAAAACCAAGGTTGGGCCTTGCTGGATGAGTTTTATTCAAGGCGAACTGTCAAGGGGTTCCCATTATAACCCAACCATGTAAGGAACGCAAAATCAAGGAACATAACACCGGTATGACGGAAACTAGGGCGGCAAGAGTGGAACAAAATACCAGGCATAAGGCCGAGCCTTCCACCCTTTACCAAGTATATAGACGCATTAAAATAGACAAGATATAATAGTGATATCCCAACAATAAACATGTTCCAACAATGAACAAACTCCAATCTTCACCTGCAACTAGCAACGCTATAAGAGGGGCTGAGCAAAGCGGTAACATAGCCAAACAACGGTTTGCTAGGACAAGGTGGGTTAGAGGTTTAACATGGCAATATGGGAGGCAGGGTAAAGCATGTGGTAGGTATCGTAGCATAGGCATAGCAATAGAGCGAGCATCCAGCAAGCAAAGATAGAAGTGATTTCGAGGGTATGGTCATCTTGCCTGCAAAGTTCTCCGAGTTGACGTAAGCTTGATCCTCGTAAACGTTCTCAACGGGTTCCACGATCACGTACTCGTCACCCGGCTCTACACAAAGCAAGAACACAAGCAAAGGGAGACACAATCAACCACGGTGCAATGCGCAAGCAACATGATGCAAAACATGGCATGATATGTGGCATGTGATATGCAATGCATATGCATGCTTTGGAAAGGAAAGATTGAACCAGGCCTCCACTTGGAAAACCAAGAGTGCCGCTGGAAATATGATTTGATTTCGGTCGAAATCGATATAAAGATCACCGGAAACGGATGCACGGTTTGCAAATGGCAAGCAAAACAAATATGGCACCGATCTGCGATTAACAGCAGAAGGCCATCTAAATGCATCAAGAACAACAAGCTACTGCACTCTAACATAACAACAAAACACATGGAAGTGATCCACTCAAGATGCTTGACAAAAGATGAACACTGAGTTACGGCCAATTCACTCAATAGCAGGTTCAAACAAGAATGGCAAAAGTGCAAAAGATATCAGGTTAAAGACTTAGTGAAAAATAACATGTCAGGAATTTAACATCAGGAAGCAATGTTTAGAGTAAGATAACAACATGCTACAGGAACATATCATGGCAAATCAAAGCATGGCATGAAGCTACTCAAAGCATACAACAAAAGTCTCTTACTGACCATAAGCCAAAAGGGCTCAGAAAATACAATGGCAACCATGTGAACATAGCAACTATCGTTAACAGATTCACACTTAGAAGAAAACTGGAACATGGCAAAACAGATTCACGTAGGCATGTTTACGAGTTCGATGCACTCACCACAAGGCATTGCATGACAAACTAAGCATACACCCAGCAAGTAGACATGGCATAGAAGCTAAACATGGTAAGAACAACCTCATAGCATGCACGGATCAACTACAACAACCTCGGCAAAATTGCTTAACCAGTAAACAATCTGCCAGGAACATTTTATAGCAAAAGTAGAGCAAGATTGAGTCATGCTAGGGTGCTCCATAATTGCAAACAAAGACATGGATGGATAGAGCATAACAATATCTCAAAATGATCCTTACTGAACATTCTCAAAAGAGGCATGGATCACTCTATAGCAACAAGAATACATGGCCTAAAAATATTATCAGGGCAATGACTTAGAGAATTCTAAGTCCCTAAAATCAGCAACATCACGAGAGCTACTTTGCATGCTTGTGCTAGTCACCACAAAGATCACAAAAATACATGGAATACACCCCTTTAAAGATGGCATGGCATACTTCAAAACACATGTAGGGCTCAAGATCATAGGAGGCACACATTAAACATGGCAAAAAAAGACAAATGTCCAAATTCTACTAAGAATCTGAAACTAACATTACATAGCACTCTTGCAACAACATTTAGGGCATCAAGATGAACTCAAATGAACATGAAGCAATGGAATGAAATGAAGTACACATCGAGACGAACAATTTGATATGCTACACACCCAAAACGGAGCCACGGATGATGAGTTATGATGCAATGAAAAATGCTAAAAGTTACTGGGATGTAGAAAAACGACCTCCCAGATCTAGGGTTCGTGCACGCGGATCGGAGTTCGACAATGTAACTCGCCGGAGTCGGAGGGGAGCTCACCGGAGAGAGTAGCCGGCCTTGGATCAGGTGGCCGGAGTGGGGAAGGAGGCCGGACTCGAGGAGGCGCGATCGACGAAGGAGCTCGGCGACGCCGGCGGAGGCGGAGGCGCTCTGCGGCCGGCGCACGACGGAGCCGGCGAGGTGGCGGAGGCCGGTGCCAGTGAAGGGCGGCGGCCGGTGCGGGCGAAGGGCGGCGGCGCTGGAGGGCAGGCGGCGGGGCAGAGCGGATCGAGGGCGCGGGCCGGGAGGGCCCGCGACGGGCTTCGGCGGGGCGGCGGGGCGGCGAAGTGGGCGCGGCAGCTTGCCCCGTCAGGGAGCGACACGTGGCGCGGTGAGGGCGGCGGACATGTCCGGCCGGTGGAGAGAAGCGTCCGGCGGCGCGAGGAGAGGGATAGACTAGGGTTTCGCCCAAAAATTTCGGAGGAGACACATATTTATAGGTAGAGGGAGCTAGGAGGCTCCAAATTGAGCACGGTTTGCGGCCACGCGATCGTGATCGAATGACCGAGATGATGAAGGAGGTTTAGGTGGGTTTTGGGCCACTTAGGAGAGGTGTTGGGCTGCAACACACACGAGGCCTTTACGGTTCCTCGGTTAACCGTTGGAGTATCAAACGAAGTCCAAATGGCACGAAACTTGACAGGCGGTCTACCGGTAGTAAACCAAGGCCGCTTGGCAAGTCTCGGTCCAATCCGAGAATGTTTAACACCCGCACACGAAAAGAGGCAAAAGGGGACACTGGAGGGTATAGGAGCGCCGGAATGCAAAACGGACAACGGGGAAAATGCTCGGATGCATGAGACGAACACGTATGCAAATGTGATGCACATGATGACATGATAAGAGATGCATGACAAATACACAAGCAACATGGAGACAAAAACCCAACAACGAGGAATCTCATAACTTAGTGTCGGAAATGGCAAGAGTTGGAATACAAATATGGCATGTTACATATGGGGCGTTACAAATATGGCCTCGGAACACTGAGACCAAAAGGTCGAACGTGAATCATATAGTAGATATGATCAACATAGATATGTTCACCATTGAAAACTACTCCATCTCACGTGATGATCGGACATGGTTTAGTTGATTTGGATCACGTGATCATTTAGATGACTCGAGGGATGTCTATCTAAGTGGGAGTTCTTAAGTAATATGATTAATTGAACTTTAATTTATCATGAACTTAGTCTTGATAGTATTTGCAAATTATGTTGTAGATCAATAGCTCGCGATGTAGCTCCCCGTTTATTTTTTATATGTTCCTAGAGAAAACTAAGTTGAAAGATGATAGTAGCAATGATGCGGACTTGGTCCGTGATCTGAGTATTATCCTCATTGCTGCACAGAAAAATTATGTCCTTGATGCACCGCTAGGTGATAGACCTATTGCAGGAGCAGATGCATACGTTGTGAACGTTTGACAAAGCTCGGTATGATTACTACTTGATAGTTTAGTGCACCATGCTTTACGTCTTAGAACCGGGACTTCAAGAATGTTTTGAATGCCACGGAGCATATGAGATATTCCAAGGGATGAAATTGGTATTTCAGTCGCATGCCCGTGTCAAGAGGTATGAGACCTCTTACAAGTACTTTGCCTACAAGATGGAGGAGAATAGCTCAACCGGTGAGCATGTGCTCAGAATGTCTGAGTACTACAATCACTTGAATCAAGTGGGAGTTAATCTTCCAGATAAGATAGTGATTGATAGAGTTCTCTAGTCACTATCACCAAGTTACTAGAACTTCATGATGAACTATAATATGCAAGGGATGACGAAAACGATTCCTGAGCTCTTTGCGATGTTGAAATCGGTTAAGGTAGAAATCAAGAAAGAGCATCAAGTGTTGATGGTTAACAAGACCACTAGTTTTAAGAAAAGGGGCAAAAGGAAAGAAAGGGAACTTCAAGAAAGAATGGCAAGCAAGTTGCCACTCCCGTGAAGAAGCCCAAAATTGAACCCAACCTTAAACTAAGTGCTTCTACTGCAAAGGAAATGGTCACTGGAAGCGGAACTACCCCAAATACTTGGCGGATAAGAAGGATGGCAAAGTGAACAAAAGTATATTTGATATACATGTTATTGATGTGTACTTTACTAGTGTACATAGTAACCCCAGGGTATTTGATACCGGTTCAGTTGCTATGATTAGTAACTCGAAACAGGAGTTGCAAAATGAACAGAGACTAGTTAAGGGCAAAGTGACGATGTGTGTTGGAAATGATTCCAAGGTTGATAAGATCACCATCGCACACTCCTTTTACCTTCGGGATTAGTGTTGAACCTAAAATAAATGTTATTTGGTGTTTGCGTTGAGCATGAATATGATTGGATCATGTTTATTGCAATATGGTTATTCATTTAAGTCAAAGAATAATTGTTGTTCTGTTTACATGAATAAAACCTTCTATGGTCATACACTTAATATAAATGGTTTATTAAATTTCGATCGTAGTGATACACATATTCATAATATTGATGCCAAAAGATGCAAAGTTGATAATGATAGTGCAACATACTTGTGGCACTGCCGTTTAGGTCATATTGGTGTAAAGCACATGAAGAAACTCCATGCGGATGGACTTTTGGAATCACTTGATTATGAATCATTTGATGCTTGCGAACCATGCCTCATGGGCAAGATGACTAAGACTTCGTTCTCCGGAACAATGGAGCGAGCCACTGACTTATTGGAAATAATACATACCGATGTATGCGGTCCGATGAGTGTTGAGGCTCATGGTTGGTATCATTATTTTCTAACCTTCACAGATGATTTAAGCAGATATGGGTATATCTACTTAATGAAACACAAGTCTGAAACATTTTAAAAAGTTCAAAGAATTTCATAGTGAAGTAGAGAATCATCGTAACAAGAAAATAAAGTTTCTATGATCTGATTGCATAGGCGAATATTTGAGTTGCGATTTTGGTCTTCATTTAAAACAATGTGGAATAGTTTCACAACTCACGCCACCTGGAACACCACAGCATAATGGTGTGCTCGAAGGTCGTAACCGTACTTTATTAGATATGGTGCGATCTATGGTGTCACTTACCAATTTACCACTATCGTTTTGGGGTTATGCATTAGAGACAACTACATTCATGTTAAATAGGGCACCGTGTAAATCCGTTGAGACGACACCGTATGAACTGTGGTTTAGCAAGAAACCTAATTAAGCTGTCATTTCTTAAAATTTGGGGCTGCGATGCTTATGTGAAAAAGCTTCAACCTTATAAGCTTGAACCCAAATCGGAGAAGTGCATCTTCATAGGATACCCAAAAAGAAATTGTTGGGTACACCTTCTATCACAAATCCGAAGGCAAGACATTTGTTGCTAAGAATGGATCCTTTCTAGAGGAGTTTCTCTCAAAAGAAGTGAGTGGGAGGAAAGTAGAACTTGATGAGGTAGTTGTACCTTCTCTCGAGTTGGAGAGTAGTTCATCACAGAAATCAGTTCCAGTGATGCCTACACCAATTAGTGAGGAAGTTAATGATGATGATCATGAAGCTTCAGATCAAGTTACTGCCGAACCTCGTAGGTCAACCAGAGTACGTTCCGCACCAGAGTGGTACGGTAGTCCTATTCTGGAAGTCATGTTACTAGACCATGACGAACCTGCGAACTATGAGGAAGCGATGATGAGCCCAGATTCCACAAAATGGCTTGAGGCCATGAAATCTGAGATGGGATCCATGTATGAATAACAAAGTGTGGACTTTGGTTGACTTGCCCGAAGATTGGCAAGCCATTGAGAATAAATGGATCTTCAAGAGGAAGATGGACGCTGATAGTAGTGCTACTATCTACAAAACTCGAATTGTCGCAAAAGGTTTTCGACAAGTTCAAGGTGTTGGCTACGATGAGATTTTCTCACTCGTAGCGATGCTTAAGTCCGTTCGAATCATGTTAGCAATTGCCACATTTTATGAAATCTGGCAAATGGATGTCAAAACTGCATTCCTTAATGGATTTCTTAAAGAAGAGTTGTATATGATGCAACAAGAAGGTTTTGTCAATCCTAAAGGTGCTAACAAAGTGTGCAAGCTCCAGCGATCCATCTATGGACTGGTGCAAGCATCTCGGAGTTGGAATATATGCTTTGATGAATTGATCAAAGCATATAGTTTTATCCAGACTTGCGGTGAAGCCTGTATTTACAAGAAAGTGAGTGGGAGTAGTACAGCCTTTCTGATAAGTACATGTGAATGACATATTTTTGATCAGAAATGATGTAGAATTTTCTGGAAAGAATAAAGGAGTGTTTGAAAGGAGTTTTTCAAAGAAAGACCTTGGTGAAGCTGCTTGCATATTGAGCATCAAGATCTATAGATATAGATCAAGACGCTTGATAAGTTTTTTCAATGAGTACATACCTTGACAAGTTTTTGAAGTAGTTCAAAATAGAACAGTTAAAGAAGAAGTTCTTGCCTGTGTTGCAAGGTGTGAAGTTGAGTAAAGACTCAAAACCCGACAACGGCAGAAAATAGAAAGAGAATGAAAAGTCATTCCCTATGCCTCGATCATAGATTCTATAAAGCATGTTATGCTGTGTACCAGACCTATTGTGTACCTCACCATGAGTTTGGCAAGAGGGTACAATAGTGATCCAGGAGTGCATCACTAGACATCGGTCACAATTATCCTTAGTGAAATAAGGACATGTTTCTCGATTATGGAGGTGACAAAAAGTTCGTCGTATAGGGTTACGTCGATGCAAGATTTGACACTGATCTGAATGACTCTAAGTCTCAATCTGGATACATATTGAAAGTGGGAGCAATTAGCTCGAGTAGCTCCATGCAGAGCATTGTAGACATAGAAAATTTGCAAAATACATACGGCTCTGAATGTGGCAGACCCTTTGACTAAACTTCTCTCACAAGCAAAACATGATCACACCTTAGTACTCTTTGGGTGTTAATCACATAGCGATGTGAACTAGATTATTGACTCTAGTAAACCCTTTGGGTGTTAGTCACATGGAGATGTGAACTTATCACATAAAGATGTGAGCTATTGGTGTTAAATCACATGATGATGTGAACTAGATTATTGACTCTAGTGCAAGTGGGAGACCGAAGGAAATATGCCCTAGAGGCAATAATAAAGTTGTTATTTATATTTCCTTATATCATGATAAATGTTTATTATTCATGCTAGAATTGTATTAACCGAATACTTAGTACATGTGTGAATACATAGACAAAACAAAGTGTCCCTAGTATGCCTCTACTTGACTAGCTCGTTAATCAAAGATGGTTAAGTTTCCTGACCATAGACATGTGTTGTCATTTGATGAACGGGATCACATCATTAGGAGAATGATGTGATGGACAAGACACATCCGTTAGCTTAGCATAATGATCGTTTAGTTTTATTGCTATTGATTTCTTCATGACTTATACATATTCCTCTCACTATGAGATTATGCAACTCCCGAATACCGGAGGAACACCTTGTGTGCTATCAAACGTCACAACATAACTGGGTGATTATAAAGATGCTCTGCAGGTGTCTCCGGAGGTGTATGTTGGGTTGGCATAGATCAAGATTAGGATTTGTCACTCCGTGTATCAGAGAGGTATCTCTACGCCCTCTCGGTAATGCACATCGCTATAAGCCTTGCAAGAAATGTGACTAATGAGTTAGTTGCGGGATGATGCATTACGGAATGAGTAAAGATACTTGCCGGTAACGAGATTGAACTAGGTATGATGATACCGATGATCGAATCTCGGGCAAGTAACATACCAATGACAAAGGGCATGACGTATGTAGTTATGCGGTTTGACCGATAAAGATCTTCGTAGAATATGTAGGAACCAATATGAGCATCCAGGTTCCGCTATTGGTTATTGACCGAAGATGTGTCTTGGTCATGTCTACATAGTTCTCGAACCCGTAGGGTCCGCACGCTTAACGTTCGATGACGATTTATTTTAGGAGTTGTGTGTTTTGGTGACTGAAGTTTGTTCGTTGTCCCAGATGAGATCACATACATGACGAGGAGTCTCGAAATGATCAAGAGGTAAAGATTGATATATTGGAAGGTAGTACTCGGACAAGGGAAGGGTTCCGGAGTGTATCAGGTACATACCGGAGTACCAGAGGGGTTACAGGAACCCCTCGGAGAAAGATATGGGCCATATGGGCCATAGAAGGGAGGCTAACCAGCCCACAAGGGGCTGGTGCACCTCCCACAAGGGAGGAGGCCGAATTGTACTAGGGAAGGGGGCTCCACCCCCGTTTCCTTCTCCTACTCCCTCTCCTACTCCCTCTCCTTCCCCTTTTCCCCATCTAGTAGAAAGGAAAAAAAGGGGGGCCAAATCCTACTAGGACTGGAGTCCTAGTAGGACCCCCCCCCCTCTCCTTGGCACGCCCCTGGTGGCCGGCCTCCTCCCTCTCCCTCATTTATATATGTGGGCAGGGAACCCCTTGGAGACACAACAATTGTTCCAAGCCGTGTAAGGCGTCTCTCTCCATAGTTTGCTCCTTCGGTCATATTCACGTAGTGCTTAGGCGAAGCCCTGCGCAGATCACATCACCATCACCGTCACCACGCCGTTGTGCTGACAAAACTCTCCTTCGACCCTCTGCTGGATCAAGAGTTCGAGGGACGTCATCGAGCTAAATGTGTGCTGAACTCGGAGGTGGCGTACGTTCGGTACTTGGATCGGTTGGATCGTGAAGACGTTCGACTACATCAACTGTGTTAACATAACGCTTCTGCTTTCGGTCTACAAGGGTACGTGGACACACTCTCGTTTCTATGCATCTCCTAGATAGATCTTGTGTGATCGTAGGAAAATTTTGAAATTGCATGCTACGTTCCCGAACACGCCTGATGTACAAAGAACGGGCAGATCGCCTTCATCTACCTCCAGCCAGTCAGTGTTGACGATCTTCCTCGAAACGCCAGCGACCACCGGCCCAGTCCTCTGCCTCCGCCCTCCCCTCGACCTCAGCGCACCGTCGTGCTTGGCACCGCCCCCCAACCATCCCTTCAACCCCCGCCGACCTCCATATCGGGCGCAAGCAGCTCCTATGCCCCACACCCCTATGATAGACACCGATGCGCCGCTTCCCCGGCGAACGGACGGACTAGGTGCTCTGCGCGCCTAAGCGGGTGATGCTTCTTTTAATAGCGATTCAACTGACCCTGAATTAAAATCCAGGCGGGCTACTGACCTCTAGCCAAGGTGAAATAGTAAATGGGAGGAAACCTTGTGCATTTAGTATCACGAAGAAGATGCAGTAAGAAGCTCTCGACTAGTTTCTTTCATGGGATGAATACGGTGTGAGCAGAGACGTAAGATTTGCACGAGTAAGAGAAGAGGAGTACCTCTTTCTGCTGGCAGTGATGTGTCCTCCTTGTGTTTTTCGAACGATCTTCTTGTGGTTCGTTGGAAACGAGAAGTTGTGGAGGACGGTGGAGCCTTGGACGAACCCATGGCCAAGTTGTTGAGTATGGTGCGGTGGCCATCTGTCGGCGGCGGGGAACCAGATCCGAGGCGGCGAACGACGGCGTAGCGGGAACAACTCCGGTGCGGTGGACGGTTGCGATAGTGGAGCAGCAACGGTGAGGCGCAGGACGGCATAGTCGAAGTGGTTCTGGTACGGCGCACATCGGCGTCGGCGTCGTGGAGGCAGCTCTGCCTCGGCTTCAGCTGCTAATTCCTTAAGGGCGTTGCGGTTGCGTTGGACGACGACGTCGGGGTACCGGCTCCAGCGTGATGGAGGAGGGCGGTGGTGGATTGGGCGCGATGGGGTGGAGGACGGAGGAGGCTGGAGTTTCGCAGCTGGTGGAGAGAGCGTTTTGGCGCCCACGGAGTATGAATGGGGAAACGGAGGGAGGGGGAACTAAGGGGGAACATTGTTTCGGTTTGGGACGCACTTGTTTGAAATTTGGGGAAAGTTACAATCTTTGCCCTCATCTAAAATTTCGGACATATTGCGGGTTGGGGGTAGGACAGTAATCTCAGGTGTCCCAAATGGTGGACGGGATAGATTTCGGCCGAGCGCATGGGTGTTTAGGCGCCCACGGCGTATGAATGCTTCTCGGAGGCGGTTGAGACTGGCGTCTTAGTGAAGTTACAAACCTACCCCGGTTTAGACCATTGGACATCAGGCTGATAGGCTACACGGGCGAGAGTCAGGACAGTAATTTCCTACCACCAAACATTAGTCTCGTGCGGGTGACCAGAGGCTTATTTGGCGCTTCGTTCAATATTTGGGAGCAGAAGCATTAACATTTTTGGTTATCTTAAATTGAACTTTCAGGATTTGTCGAACTTCACAAATCTTGACTCTTGAAAATCCTAAAACTACGATTATTTTGGAATGGAGGGGGTACATTTGAATATACATTGTACACGAGTATATATTAAAAAATATGCAACTTACCTCAATTCATGCATGGTTCCAAATATAATCTCCTTGGTTGCAAAAGAATAGTTGGACATGCGTATGAATATATAGCATGTTCAAACGCACAACAAAGATTGATGCCCCCTTTTAGATCTGATTTACAAATGCCATTATCTCGGATTCAAATAGATGAATGCACATCCTATGAATTCGAATCTTCGAAACCCCCTTTATGTTGAATTCAACATGTATTCTATTTCGTAGCTAGCAATTTGAAATGTATCCATGTAAGTGACAAATGTATAAAGTGCTTCACACTAATAACATGGAGTGCACTAATTAATGTTTATATATGAATTGAAAAAGCAATGCATTGTCTGCATTTCAAACCGCTCTCACTCTATGGATCGATATGAAATAAACACATGCACATGTTAGAATTCAATAGAGCATGGGTGTCTGATAGACCGATTTTCGTTCATACGCAACTTGCAAAATTCACGATCTCATTCAAAAATAATAATGTCATTTATATTTTAATTTAATGCATAGAACCGCCTTTTACACGTAGATACACTATGCCTCGGCCCGTTCTCACACACACGCTATATATCTCTCTATCTAATGCATAAGTGCACACACTTTATATACATCGGCATTTCTCTTTCACACATGCTCACAATCTCTCCCGGGGTGTCGGGGTGTCTCATGCACACACTCTCTATATATCTCCCTCTCTTTTTGACTACTATGCACCACTCTTTTCACTAATCTCAGTTGAAAAACACTATTTCTCTCACATGCACATATACACACACGCACGGTCTCTACTAGCCCTCTATACGCACATATATGTGCCTACGTCGTGTCTCCCGCACGCACATTATCTTTAGGCCTCTCTCGCACACATTGCACCCAGACTAGCGTCACCAAGTTTTGTAATGTGGTTCGTCAGCTGGAGGCAAGGTGGCCTTTGCACGCGGCAGAGGACGAGATCGTAAGTTTTTCTTTCTCTTGTTGAACTTGTTGATTAATTCGTTCACTCAATGTTGGTCTACACATTATGTAGCCCGCACGCGCTGTCGTGATGTACCACAGGACAGAGGGACGGCCATTTAAGTACACACTGTTGGATGAAACTGAAAGGAAAGTATGTGTGGCAGGCCATGATCTGTTGATGAAAAACTTGTTGGACATGCGGTTAATCTAGTCGAATTTGAGACATTGTTGTACTAGACTTAATTTACCTACTACGCATGGATGATTAGTGCTATATTTTATCCAAACTTTGATGAATATCGGCCGGTTTGCATGAACTTTATCCGGTTGATTCATAAAGTGTTTGAAATGTACTCCCTCCGTCCAAAATTACTTGTCACAAAAATGGATAAAAATGGATATACCCATAACAAAAATACATCTAGTACATTCATTCCTCCGACAAGTATTTCCAGACAAAGGGAGTATGAGGGCCCGACAAGTATTTCCAGACAAAGGGAGTATGAGGGCAGCGTTCGATGATGGCCTCCCGCGGCTGTGTTGAGAAAATTTGCGGGTCATCGCTGGAGATGCCCTTAAGGTCCCTACATGGAAATCATTCACCATGTCCATGAGTATCTTTTTAAATCAGCTCCCAGAAGTGTTCATAGAATCATTCACCATGTCCATGAGTACCTTTTTAAATCAGCTCCCAGAAGTGTTAATAGAATATGAAGGGAATCCCATCAGGGCCAAGGGCTCCATCAACATACGAGTCAAAGATGGCATTGCTTAACCTCATTTTCAGTAAAGGGCCTCTAGCATTCTAGGCCTCCTTTGGTTCATAGGATAGGGAAATCATAGGAATATGACATTTTCAAAAAGGGGGCCTCTAGTATTCTAGGCCTCCTTTGGTTCATAAGGTAGGAAAATCATAGGAATATAAAAGTCATAGGAAATGAGATGAGAGGCTTGCAGATCTAATGTAGAAAGCCAGATACAAGAGCAATATTTTGTGATGCACTAACTCTCACAAGAACACAAATGACAACTGAAATTCAGTTGTGCACACTTCGCAGATCACTAGTCACAAACCATTCATAATCATACCTGTCTGAAATTTTCACTGGGCACAATGGGGGGAAAACTTTCAAGTCCTTTGCCACACACACACAAACACACATTTTCATTTGTCGACAAAAACAATATCAGTAAAGAATACAACAATAATGTATCTGTGTCCACAATAGTACAGGAGCCGCTGCCAAAAATCAACCCATCCATATCTGCAAACAGTTACGTCGGACGTCTCCTCATACAAAGGAAAACGGCATTGAGGGCAAGCCATGCATCTGCCGGAAAAAAAACAAGCCCGTGCAGCCAAACTGTGAGAAGGACTACTCGCAAACTGGTGATCAAACCTGACAACCGAGTACGAAATGGCATCAACCAGTCAACTCACCCAGTCCTGAGCCAATGCGGTGTCTTCTTTTAGCTCCTTGCTCAGGTCCAACATTACAGGAGACCACAGAAGAGAAACATCTCAAGAAATGCGGTCAAGCTCCTGTAAATTTACTGAGCAGGCAAAAGGCCGGAGTCAATGAGCGATGACCAGCTATCTGGATGATTTCTTCCGGCTAAGGATCTCCTGCTCTTTGAGGCGCTGTTGAAACCTTGAAAGGCGTGCTTGGAGGCTGACCAAGCCTGCAGCCTTGCGTGACAAAAGAAAGCTCAATTGTGTCACATAGTCGTCAATAAGGCTGCCTGGTTGGTCAACTTCTGCCAGAAGGTTCATCTCCTGAGAAAAAAAAATAATGTGCACTTAGTTTATAGCAGCATGGCATAATTTAATGGTATTGTAAACTACCAATATTCAAGGGGAGGGGGGGCAAATTAGCAAAGGGCACACACTCCCCGTAGGCTGATCCCATATGATTAGGTGTGCAAGTCTAGGATTATTGATATACAAAGGTTAGAAATGTTTTTCCATGTATGAGCACAACATTTGATTTATGCTTTAAGAGTATCCAAGTAATCTGAATACCTGATATCCTAAATGACTAATGGTGTAAGAAGGGAACACCAACACTGAACTGAATGAAATGGGTAAGTTTCATGTACACAAAGAGAGTACTGGCACAAGTCTTGAAACGGTTATTTGCAGACAGAACGGCTACTATCAGCATGCTAACGCACTTAATACTGTCCGAGCATGATTAAAGATAACAGAAGTTCTCAAACATTAAACAACTGTCGGAGGATCAAGAAGACAACCTACTTTCAACTTCAGAAGTTCCGATCAAACCATGGTGATCGTAAGCAGGTGAGTACTGATTACAAGGTATGCCACTAAGACTGTAAGGTTTAATAATTTTTTAAGCCCCTACAGGATTACACAAGTTTGTTTTCTTTTCCGATGAGGGGCTAAGATTAGAGCTAATAAAACTAGTTCTCTCTAGAATGATTGGAATTGTGAGTGCTAGATATGGCACCATCTTTATCATAGGAGTACATTAATGTATGTATCCTTACATCATAAGATGGTAGGAACCTCAGTACCATGGACAAAATAATTTAGCAAGGATCTAAAGAGCATGAATTAAACAATAACAGAAAATTACTCAGCACATGAACTGGAACTTACTTCGCGCACGATCTCCATTGTATTCTCGATTTCCTTCCTGTGAGCTGCAATGAGGGCCTCCTCTTCCTAATATACAAAATAAAGATTTACACCACAAGTTCCATTCAGGATAAATAAGACAGAAATACCAGCAAAATATTGTTTACCTCGAGAATGGCATCTATCTCCACATCATCACATGAACTTTCTTTTTCAGATTGCCTTGAAACCTGAGAAGCTGAAGCAGATGTTGGTCGTTGCTGCTGTTGCAACTGCCTTACCTGCTGCACCTTATATCCAGGCCGACTTGCCTCGATTCCACTATCCTTTTTCATGTAGTTCTGCTTTTCAGACTTGTCTTCCCTTATGACCTTCCTCCTGGGAGGTGAGACTCTCGTAACCTTTTCATCCTCTTGTGCATTTGCTGAATTCTGAATTAACTGTGCTTTACTGTTGTAAACAGTTCGGCCAGAACTGAAATCAACCCTCTCCCTATCATTCAAACCAGATGCACCGTTTTCCTCTTTTCCTCTATTAGAATAACTTGGGATCATACTAAAGTTATTCCTGTCAGGCTCCATCGAAGAGTTGGAGGTAAAATTTTCAGCGCCTCTCCTAGATATATCGACAGGTCTCTTCTCCTGGATCTGGTTGGGTACTTCTTCAGCCTCAACAGATAAAGGATAGGATGGAGCAGATGAAGACTCCCTCATGGAAGGAATAGTTGGTGCAGTAGACTGCTCCTTTCTTGTGTTGCCACCCTTTGAAAGACTTTTAACCCTGTCAATTGATCAGCAAATTTACTGAATTAATAGCCAGAAGCAGTCTAAAATGATGATTTACCACATGTGAATTGGACTTTACGAAGTATGTTTCATGCTATTACCTATCGGCATATCTCAACGTATTTAACGTGTGTTCACATGAACCTGCATTGGGAGAAATGCAAGAAATCATCACCGTCCTAGAGTTGCCAACAAATGAGTCACGGAGAACCTCTGTGAGCTTGCTTCCTCTGAAAGGAATGTGTATCTGATCATTGTCAAGGGCCCGGATGCATTCCTTCAGAGCAAGGAGGCTCTTGTTTATCTCTGCACCTTCAATTCTGATATGATAATAACAGATACATGTCAATAAATTATGTAACTGTACCAGGTTAATGTTTGGAAATATAATAGGCAAATGAATCTGGGGGCAAAAATAACACCTTGTCTGCCTATCATTATCTGTTGTATCAGCGCCACGTTCGCTTCCAGCAAGATCAATAAAAGATATTTTTCCCACTGCCTTTGTGTTTTTAGCTTCATTGGCATCCCTGTCCCTTTGTCTCCTAGTTTCAGTTACTATAATATGCTTCTTCACAGCCAGTTGCAGAATGGCATGTGACCTCGATGACTCTTCATTGGCCCCTGTAGACCCTGTGCTCCTTGCTGCATTTCCCCTCTCAATATATTCCCTGACAACCTGGACATCAGAAACCTCAAATTCCTGCAGACCGACTATGCAAACTTGTTTCTTGCCATCCTCCCTCATCAGTAAGTGTCTACAAAAGAAAAAATGGTGAGAATTTTCAGTTTAACTAAATCCTTCAAAAGTATTGTCCCGATCACAAAATCCAAGTCCAGGGTAGATGTCCACAGAGCAGCAGTAAATCTCATATGATAAATGTTCCAAACTTCAAACAGAAATGTGGCTCTGAGATTCAATTTTTAAACCGAAAGGAACTTGCCATTATTTCAGAAGTAGCAAGCAAATATAGAACACAACAAATGCAACTTAAAAAAAAGACTACCCAACATTTTGACTAAGCATTCCTAAATATGGATTTATCAATGAAATGCTTAATGTTAGTATGTGCATGCATCCATTACCAGCCCCAGGAAAGAAAAAGGTAATAGGCAAGTGCACAACAACCAACCTTCTGTCTGATAGAAGATCATAGAGTTTCCCACCATATATCTCGAAGTAGCTGAGCCACAGCTTAAAATTTTGATTCCGGTAGACAGGTTGATGCAAAAGACGAATCATGTCTTGAGCAGCTCTCAGAGGCAAAGGTTGCATTGTGTATGTCTTCCCACTACCTGCTCATGAACCGGAATTGATTAGGAACATCACAAGGGGAGCTAGTACACAATCTAGACGGCTAAAGAAAAGTGTTTAGTTTCCTTTCAGTTAATCACATCAGAGCTACTGTACAGAAGTCAACCAAAGGGAAAATAGTAGACAGTGAGCTATTTCAGAAGTTTGGGATCCCCAGTTCTCAATACTACAATTATTTGCAAAAGAATTGTGCTCTTTTGCATGAGCCTACTGAAAATTGACCAAAAAAATAGCGTTTGGAAGAGAAACAATACTTTAGACACTATTGAAATCACAGAAACCATGACTCTTTGTGCTTAAAGAAATACAATATGTATGTATAGCTTTCGTCAAAAAACACTATTGCCCAACCTGTTTGTCCATAAGCAAAACATGTCGCTTTTGTTCTCTGGAATATTATTGGTATAATGGGTTCCACTGTCTCACGATACACCTGTCCAGAGAATTCAAAAGGTAAATCAATTTACTGAAAATGTAGTGTACACCACATTGACTATGATGGAGAAAAAGAATAGCATTGTGTAGAAAAATGATGGTACAACTATGTAAACTGGAAATTGGTAGTCCCAAATTTAGCACCAGCTAATTGCCATTCCGAAGTTGGACGGATGATGAAGATGCATAACTGCAGAGTAGCCGAGTAACACAGTGATCAACCATGCTCTGAACAAATTTGCTCAAAATAATTCAAGCAGAGCTGCAGCTGCCAAACAAGTGGGCATGCAAGCACTGGTGTGGCGGGCCAAGGCACACAAATAATGGTGATGAGCAGTAACAGAATGTTGTACAGTCAAGACACATTGGTTGGTGAGCAAGTGATTTGAGCAGAGTTGGAGAACAATATGTGGGAATCAAGCTGACACAATGAAGAGCAACTGAGCAAAGAGAGGTATGGCCATATGGGCATATAGGCTAATAAACTTGTGTCAACAGCCATGTTGCTACTTCAGCAATCGAATATGGGGATAGAGCAGTCAAGGCTGCTTTGGCCAAATCTTACATTCTCTTGGCAAAAAAATAATCCAATGTCTTAGTTATAAATGACAGGGTAATTCGTACTCGCGGGCTGATAGGCTCGCAGCACTTTCCTCATATACCCAAGTTCAGGGGTGTACTGGGGGTGGGGCAGCCTCGGCAGCTGCCCCACGCGAATTTTCAAACTCCGTCTGTTTTTCTTCAACAACTGCCAAATCATCATGTGCTCAAGAAACCCCCATGTGTCAAGCTAACTTGTCACCAATTACCAGTTCTGCCCCAAGTTCAAAACAATAGAAGCAAAAACTGAATTTGATGTATAGAATATGCAGTTTTTAATGCCATAGAAAGAATATTTTTTGAGAATAATTATATTATGAAATGGCACTCAAACAAGAGAAAAAATAATACCTCGTCATTAGAAACATCCTCATCCAGGACAGCGTCAAAACAAAATTCATGCTGCTCCACATAAGCTGTCAAGTCGACCTTCCAGTAGAAATAAGATGTTAATGTACATAAAAGGAAGACCATTAAAACAATTACCAGGAGCACTTCAATTCTTGGAAGTTTATAGTCATGTTAATTTATGGCCATCCCAACAAGGAACTAAACACTACTTTGCAGAAACAAATATAAACACAGCAGATAAACAGGAACTAATAGGATTTCAGTTAATTGTGATATTTTATTACAATTATTTTCTGAATAACCATTTTTAAGCACCCTGAATCTGGAATGTGGATTCAATTCCATTTTTCTGAAGAATCTGCCACTTTGAAGCAGTAGAGTACATCCAACATGCGAGTTAATTCACTATTACAGTAGAACTTGTGACATAACTGAAACAAACTTAACTTTACCTGCCCATCACAAAAAAGAAACAGGTAATGTTATCACAAATGCATGCTAGCATCATTGGGAAGCAACACAACTATCTGGTAGCTATGCTGTAGTGGTTATGAAGAAGGGTTATATCAGTTGGCACTTTCAGATTCAAATAAAAAGGTGAAATAGGATCGCCAGCAAGTGACTAGGATATTGAAATTTACATGAGCATGCTAATCCCTCTTGTGTTCATATGCCAGCCCTCTAATGCGTTACAGACATTCAAAAAGTAAAATAAATTGATTTTTATGGAGTAAACTATTAAAGGTTAAATAAAAATAGAAGTAATAATAATGCAGGCATAATAAAACTTCCTGAAGACAAACAGTGCGTACCTTCAGCTTAGGTTCATAAACTGTCAAAGAAGATGAATCATGCACAGCTACAGCATCATCTTCCTTTCGAGATAACTCTTTTCTGTTCAGGGGCCTCTTTCTTACCTGAATATATTGTTAAACAAAGTCAGGTATATCTGTTTAGTGTTGACAAGTCACAAACAACAACCTAAAGAGATTATCATACCACAACTTTGATCTTCGCTACATTATTTTCTCTAGTATTGATCTCCTTTTCACTCGTCACTGCATTATAGTTATCAGCTGGACCTAGCTGGCTTCCTGTTATCATATCATCCTCATCATCATCAATTTCCTTTGGCATAAAGGGTGAAGGCTCAAATGGTTCTGAATCTACATCCTGTAAGGAAACACAATAAGCTGAAATGGACTGCATGAAGATATTTCCAAACCACATGAATCAACATAAAGTACGTACTGCCATTAACTCACAGATGTTAACTAAGATAGCAAACGGGCACTTTGCAGACAAGACTTCGAGACATACCTCAGAAAGAAGTCCAGTGTCATCCATAGCATGGAGATCCAGAAGACCAGCTCCGAGTTCACCTCTAAGTTCAGGTGAATACAGACCCTCTGCGGAAGTCCCACTGCCAAATTTCTGAGCAGTTGGTGTATAGGGCTCAGAGACTGATGCAGGCAAAGATTCTCCGTTAAAATTCAAGTTTCTCAACAGCATATATAGCCTTTGTTTCTCTTCAACTGACTGTGGTCCATAGCCCTGCCAAATAACAAAATGTAAGGTTGGCAATCGCACATGTTGACAGCATTTTGCATTGGTGAAGGCTATCAATAGGAAAACTATAATTAGTAAAGTCCTCGTGTCATGCAATATTTGAAGCAAACTGTTGTAGTTGAAAAAAGGAGATTTCAACGTGCATGACTAACAACGATTGATGCCAGGGTCAGGGCATTTAAAGAAAATTGATCAGGCTCAAAGTTAACTTCCTAATTCAAATTTGGCATCCATCTGCATAAAAACGAAACATATGTCCTTCATGTTTAGCTTAGCTCCCTAGGAACCTAAACTACCGCATGGGTCAAATGGAAGTCCAAGAAGGACGTAATCCAGTTAGGTCAGTGCAAAAGATGACATCTACAATCTAAATTCGAGACAAAAAAAACTGCAGTTCCTCAGACAACAATTCAAGAATTGTGTATGAACAACTTTTCTCAGATTATTCTATCTATAGGAGCATGAAATTCAAAGGCACCAGGTAAGAGATGTATGCCAGCTTATGACATGTGACCATCATCAAGAACAAAAAAAATAATACCCATTTCACTATCTGTAAAACTATAGGAAAACTATAATTAGTAAAGTCCCTCGTGGCATGCAAAACTTGAACCAAACTGTTGTAGTTGAAAAAAGAAGATTTCATCGCACATGACTAATAACTATTAATTGATGCCAAGGTCAGGGAATTTAAAGAAAACTGATCAGGCTCAAAGTTAACTTCCTAATTTAAATTTGGCATCCATC
This sequence comes from Triticum urartu, assembly GCF_056163025.1. Taxonomy (NCBI): domain Eukaryota; kingdom Viridiplantae; phylum Streptophyta; class Magnoliopsida; order Poales; family Poaceae; genus Triticum; species Triticum urartu. Next base: position 106,455,632 of record NC_141873.1, read on the forward strand.
TGCATAAAAATGAAACATATATCCTTCATGTTTAGCTTAGCTCCCTAGGAACCTAAACTACCACACGGGTCAAATGGAAGTCCAAGAAGGACGTCATCCAGTTAGGTCAGTGCAAAAGATGGCATCTACAATCTGAATTCGAGAAGAAAAAAAGTGCAGTTCCTCATCCAACCAACATCAGACAACAATTCAACAATTGTGTATGAACAACTTTTTTCAGATTATTCTACCCATATGAGCATGAACTTCAAAGGCACTAGGTAAGAGATGTATGCCAGTTTATGACATGTGACCATCATCCAGAACAAAAAAATAATAGCCCATTTCAACTATGCACACCTCTACATCAAATTTGTGAAAACTTCAAGCACTACAAATCCATAGAATATTGGAAATGAAGTAAGCTGATGCACCTATCAGTATAATACTCCCTCCGTTCCTAAATATAAGTCTTTCTAGAGATTGCAACAAGTGACTACACACGGAGAAAATGAGTTAATCTACACTCTAAAATATGTCTACATACATCTGTATGTTGTAGTCCATTTGAAATGTCTAAAAAGACTTATATTTAGGAACGGAGGGAGTAATTAGTAAGAGATGCTAGCTCCCTTTTTTATTGGGTTCACGCCAGTTTGCCCCTGAATCAATCCACACTCCCTCCCCAGCTACATGATGGCCCTTCATCAAACAGATGGAACTTGATGAGCACCATTCCCTGCGTATCGATCTTGCGAACCATGGCCTTTCGCGGGTATACTCTTACTGCACTGATCGGATAATGCAGTTTAAGATATCACAAGCCAGTAGCCAATAAATTCTACCAGAAACCAAGTCAATCCAATCTATTCAGCGCAACCCCTGAATCACAAGGTTCGGTCGATCAATTTCTACAAGCAATCGGAAAGACACGGTACAACACTGGAACGCACCAGACGGCGTCTTCCCAATCCGGCAACCGAAGAACTAGGTTAGATCAAACATTTCGACCGAGAAACCCCACCTGCATGAGCAGACTAGGCAGCATGCCCGCTCCTCCGGCGGCGCCTCCAAGGCCCCCCACGCCGGCGCCACGCTGGTCCCCGGCGGGGCCCGCCGACGAGGCCGCGAGGTGCTGCAGCCCCGCGGACTGCAGCCACCGCGCCATGACGGCGTCGCTCGAGTCCCCCATGTCGGCGGCCTGCGCGGACGCCCCTCCAGCACCCGCGGCGGCGGCGGCGGACCCCGCGCCGCCGCCGGCGAGGCGCTGCGACCTCCGCTGCGGCGCCAACTTGGCGACTGGGTGCGGCGGGATCGGATCGCGCGAGTCCCGCGGCGGCGCGGCGATCCGGCGGGGTAGGGTCCCAGATCTGCGGGGGGGTCGGGAAATGCGGGGCGGCGGATTTGAGGGCGAATTGGGGGAAGAGAGGAGAGGGGAAGCTGGCTGGCTACCTGGCAGCCCTCCTTCGCTTTTTTATTTCCTTTTCTCTCCCTTCTTTTTTTTCGAGGAGCCGATGGGGTTAAAAAGGAGAGGGAAGAGGGGCTGGGAAATGGAGCTTTGTGCAGTTTAAAAAGAGGAGATTTTTTCCATTTGGCAAGCAAATGAAATAAACTTAGTTTTCTTTGCTTGGTCAAGGAATTTGAAGAAAAAAAACAAAGCTATGATGTATAAATGTGTGCATGATATTGATATGTGCATCTTGGAAAGAGGATGGCCGGCTATGTCTTATGTTAATATACAAGAGTGCCATTGGCGGTTGGTGATTAGCATGATAGCAACGTTGATTGTGGTGGTAACACCTAGCATCTTGTAGTGATTGGGACTCGCGACCTGAACAACTCTATAAGGCACAAAATTGCAAACCCTGTTAACGACTTATTATGCGAAAATGCGGTTGTAAAGATAGCAAAAGGCACATTTTCAAAAGTTAATAAACAAAGTTGTATGGTTAAATAGGTAGAATGTTACTTTCATAAACCAAAATGTATATTGTCCCGCTTATCACTAAATCTACTGAGAGTAAAAGATAAGCAACATTTCGGTCTGAGGCTACCTTCGAAAATAATGCTACATAGTATACAAATAATGCTACGAAGTACCTTTGAACGATGATGCATAGTATGAAAAAATGCTATGGAGTACCATCGTTGTCTCGGCACTAACTAAGGTTTTATAACATTGCATGAGATATTTTTTAGAGGAAACATCACTTGCATTTCATTATACCTGACAAATGTCAAGGAATACAGACTCAAATAAGAAATAAGAAAAACATTGTAGTTCTCAAAGTCTTTTAACTCCATGTTATTAGCCAAATAAGAAAAACATCGTTGACCGCACCGTCAGACGAACTGCCATCGTAAAGGAGCGAGTGCAAAGACTGCATCATGTTCTTCAGTAACTAGATGATGTCTCGCATGTTGCTGTAAAAATGTTTGCAATATAATTCGATAAAATTTTGTTACATGGGCATGAATATTTATTAGATTAATAATGTACAAACTAGGGCTAAAATACATATTATTATTGTATGATTATTGAATATAAGTGCCATAGCACAATTAAAACATTTGAGCATTTTTTCATGCATAATTGCGTGTTGTCGTGGGCCTTTTCCCATGCATGGTTGCATGTTGAGATGACATGGTTGCATGTGTGAGATAAATATGTTAGTGGAATCACGTACTTAGTTATATACTACTCCCACTGTTTACAAATATAATGTGTTCTAACTTTTGTCTGAATCGGATGTATGTAGACACATTTTTATGTGCTTGTTCATCCATTTCAGTCTGTATATAGTTCATATTGAAATATTCAAAACATCTTATTTTTGTGAATTGGTGGAGTAGAAGATACCCCACGCGTTGCGGTGGAAAATTTATAAAGTAGCTATGATGCATACGAAAATCATAAGCAAATGCAATCTACATAAGAGGAGGGTATAGGGGGGAAACGAGGATCTCAATATTAACATTAGGACCTCAAAATTCGTGTTGAGCTGTTTTCTACTTGCCTCAGGTTGATTACATAAAACAATATAGTTTCCAATTGTAGCAAGTAGAAACTATCTAAGCACAAGTATCAACGGCGTATGTGGAATATGCAAAATTACAGTTCCAAAGAAAGATAGCAAACATATATCATCAGGATTACACATCTTTTAAGTGCATAAATGACTTAAGAGGCTCCAATGTAGAAAATTTAGCCAAACAACAACAACAACAGCAGCAGCAGCAACAACAACAACAACAACAACAACAACATATAGTATGGCAATTGAGGATACATAAAGGGTGAGTGTAGATTTATCACCCTCTAGTTGCAAGTCAACCAGGAAAAATAAAAACATGCCCCTTGATAATCCACGGAAGTATGCACCCGATACATTAGAATAAGAAAATTGTTATGTTATGCATTGTAAAAAATATAGGACAATATGAGTATAAAAACAGTACACCGCTTCAGCCTTTACGCCATATGTAGTTGCATACAACAAAATCAATAAGTATTGGATTAGCAATCCCCTAAGGCGCGGAACATAGTTTCCAATAATAAGATTAGTCTGGTCTTGTTCCGGCATAACTCCAGAACCCACTCATACAATGAGTAATGTAACATGGGTACATGTCATGTAGGTCTAGACAAACTATTAGTATGAAGCTATTAGCTAGTAAAATTGCAACAGGAAAGTACTATCACCTGAGTAGATCCGTGTTGTGTGTGAGAGCAGGAAGTTACCTTATTTTTTAACCATAGATGAATGGCAACACACTTTGTGCATGTTAGGGCAAGAAAGTTTGCATGCATCAAATCCATGCATGTTTCTTAGTCACTCATTCATACATCAATGTACACAATTATTTGTTAGAAACTTGGAAAATAAAGGACATGTATGCCACGTTTGATTAAAAGCAGGAAGAGAGAGAGTTGCAGTCAATCTTACAAATCCTCGATATTCACAACGAAAATATAGATAAACCAAATTAGGGAGGTTAAACCTTCTAACTCACCGCTCCATCAATGTTACCGGGCATGAGACGGTGGCGGTGGAGCCATGCGAGGTGATGGCTTGTGCATGATGGGCAAGGAGAGCCAATATTTCGTTGTGAGGACCGGGATGGGTAAGGATTCACCCTATGGATATACGAAGGACAAGAGAAGATGCAATAAAGGGGAAGAGATATGCATGAGATTGGAACGGGAAGGGGAGAAGACGGCACAAAATGTTGGTCGTGTATGCTTTCATTAGTTCCCTATATGTGTTGTCTCCCATGGATTTGGTGGGCAAATAATAATGGGATGCATGTATGAAGGAAATATGCCCTAGAGACAATAACAAAGATGTTATTTATATTTCCTTATATCATGATAAATGTTTATTATTCATGCTAGAATTGTATTAACCGGAAACTTGATACATGTGTGGATACATAGACAAAACATCGTGTCCCTAGTAAGCCTCTAAGTTTCCTAACCATAGACATGTGTTGTCATTTGATTAATGGGATCACATCATTAGGAGAATGATGTGATGGACAAGACCCATCTGTTAGCTTAGCATAATGATCGTTAAGTTTTATTGCTATTGCTTTCTTCATGACTTATACATATTCCTTTTGACTATGAGATTATGCAACTCCCGGATAACGGCGGAATACCTTGTGTGCTATCAAACGTCACAACCTAACTGGGTGATTATAAAGATGCTCTAGAGGTATCTCCGAAGGTGTTTGTTGGGTTGGCATAGATCGAGATTAGGATTTGTCACTCCGAGTATCAGAGAGGTATCTCTGGGCCCTCTCGGTAATGCACATTGCTACCTCTTGAGCACTGTGTTGGTTTTTCCTTGAAGAGGAAAGGGTGATGCAGTAAAGTAGTGTAAGTATTTCCCTCGGTTTTTAAGAACCAAGGTATCAATCCAGTAGGAGATCACGCTCGAGTCCCACGCACCTACACAAACAAATAAGAACCTCGCAACCAACATGATAAAAGGGGTTGTCAATCCCTTCACGGTCACTTACGAGAGTGAGATATGATAGATATGATAAGATAATATTTTTGCTATTTTTATGATAAAGAGAAATAAATATGCAAAGTAAAATAAATGGCAATAAAAATAGCTAAGTGTTGGAAGATTAATATGATGGAAGATAGACCCGAGGGCCATAGGTTTCACTAGTGGCTTCTCTCAAGAGCATAAGTATTACGGTGGGTAAACGAATTACTGTCGAGCAATTGATAGAATTGAGCGTAGTTATGAGAATATCTAGGTATGATCATGTATATAGGCATCACGTCCGCGACAAGTAGACCGAAACGATTCTGCATCTACTACTATTACTCCACACATCGACCGCTATCCAGCATGCATCTAGAGTATTAAGTTCATAAGAACAGAGTAATGCTTTAAGTAAGATGACATGATGTAGAGGGATAAACTCATGCAATATGATATAAACCCCATCTTTTTATCCTTGATGGCAATAATACAATACATGTCATTTCCCTTTCTGTCACTGGGATCGAGCACCGCAAGATTGAACCCAAAGCTAAGCACTTCTCCCATTGCAAGAAAGATCAATCTAGTAGGCCAAACCAAACTGATAATTCAAAGAGACTTGCAAAGATAAACCAATCATACATAAAAGGATTCAGAGAAGATTCAAATATTGTTCATAGATAAACTTGATCATAAACCCACAATTCATGGGATCTCTACAAACACACCACAAAAAAGATTACATCGAATAGATCTCCAAGAAGATCGAGGAGAACTTTGTATTGGGATCCAAGAGAGAGAAGAAGCCATCTAGCTAATAGCTATGGACCCGAAGGTCTAAAGTAAACTACTCACACATCACCGGAGAGGACATGGAGTTGATGTAGAGGCCCTTCATGATCAATGCCCCCTCCGGCGGAGCTCCGGAAAAGGCCCCAAGATGGGATCTCTCGGGTACAGAAGGTTGCGGCGGTGGAATTAGGTTTTCGTGGTGCTCCTGGATGTCTGGGGGGTACGTGGATATATATATATATATATATATATATATATATATATATATATATATATATATATATATATATACGTCGGTGGAGCAACGAGGGGCCCACAAGCGTAGAGGGCGCGCCCCCCTGCCTCGTGGCCTCCTCGATTGTTTGTTGACGCCCACTCCAAGTCTCCTGGATTACGTTAGTTGAGAAAATCATGTTCCCGAAGGTTTCATTCCGTTTGGACTCCGTTTGATAATCCTTTTAGGTGTAACTCTAAAATAGGCAAAAAAACATCAATTTGGGTTGGGCCTTCGGTTAGTCCCAAAAATGATATAAAAGTGTAAAATAAAGCCCATTAACATCCAAAATAGATAATATAATAGCATGGAGCAATCAAAAATTATAGATACGTTGGAGACGTATCAAGCATCCCGAAGCTTCATTCCTGCTCGTCCTCGAGTAGATAAATGATAAAAAAAGATTTTTTGATGTGGAATGCTTTCTAACATATTTCTAAATGTAATTTTTCTTTATTGTGGCATGAATGTTCAGATCCGAAAGATTCAAGATAAAAGTTTAATATTGACATAAAAATAGTAATACTTCAAGCATACTAACTAAGCAATTATGTCTTCTCAAAATAACATGGCCAAAGAAAGTTATCCCTACAAAATCATATAGTCTGGCTATGCTCCATCTTCACCATACAAAAAATGTAAATCATGCACAACCCCGATGACAAGCCAAGCAATTGTTTCATACTTTTAATGTTCTCAAACTTTTTCAATATTTACGCAAATACATGAGCGTGAGCCATGGACATAGCACTATATGTGGAATAGAATGGTGGTTGTGGAGAAGACAAAAAAGGAGAAGATAATCTCACATCAACTAGGCGTATCAACGGGCTATGGAAATGCCCATCAATAGATATCAATGTGAGTGAGTAGGGATTGCCATGCAATGGATGCACTAGAGCTATAAGTATATGAAAGCTCAACAAAAGAAACTAAGTGGGTGTGCATCCAACTTGCTTGCTCACGATGACCTAGGGCATTTTGAGGAAGCCCATCATTGGAATATACAAGCCAAGTTCTATAATGAAAAATTCCCACTAGTATATAAAAGTGATATCATAGGAGACTCTCTATCATGAAGATCATGGTGCTACTTTGAAGCACAAGTGTGGAAAAAGGATAGTAGCATTGTCCCTTCTCACTTTTTCTCTCATTTTTTTGGGCCTTATCCTTTTTTTATGGCTTTCTTTTTTTCGTCCGGAGTCTCATCCCGACTTGTGGGGGAATCATAGTCTCCATCATCCTTTCCTCACTTGGGGCAATGCTCTAATGATGATGATCATCACACTTTAGTTACTTACAACTCGATACTTAGAACAAAATATGACTCTATGTCAATGCCTTCGGCGGTGTATTGGGATGTGCAATGATGCATGAGTGACATGTATAAAAATTATGAACGGTGGCTTTGCCACAAATACGATGTCAACTACATGATCATGTAAGCAATATGACAATGATGAAGCGTATAACGAAACGGTGGAAAGTTGCATGGCAATATATCTCGGAATGGCTATGAAAATGCCATAATAGGTAGGTATGATGGCTGTTTTAAGGAAGGTATATGGTGGGTGTATGATACCGGCGAAAAGTGTGCGGTATTAGAGAGGCTAGCAATGGTGGAAGAATGAGAGTGCGTATAATCCATGGACTCAACATTAGTCATAAAGAACTCATATACTTGTTGCAAAAATCTACAAGTTATCAAAGCAAAGTATCACGTGCATGCTCCTAGGGGGATAGATTGGTAGGAAAATACCATCGCTCGTCCCCGACCGCCACTCATAAGGAAGACAATCAATAAATAAATCATGCTCCGACTTCATCACATAACGGTTCACCATATGTGCATGCTACGGGAATCACAAACTTTAACACAAGTATTTCTCAAATTCACAACTACTCAACTAGCATGACTCTAATATCACCATCTCCATAACTCAAAACAATTATCAAGTATCAAACTTCTCATAGGGCCAGTTCTTTTCGGCGATTCTCCCAGAATCGCCCCCCTCCCCAGCTTCTTCCAGAATCGCCACTCCATATTTTTTTACAATCCTATCTAGTTAAGGTCTAATTAGTTAGGATTGTAAAAAACATATGAAGTGGTGATTTTGGGAGAAGCTGGGGAAAGGGGCGATTCTGGTAGAATCGCCCAAAAGAACTGGTCCATAGTATTCAATGCACTTTCTATGAAAGTTTTTATATTATTCCTAGAAACAAATTTCCATGTTGTTCTAAAGGACTCTCAAAATAATATAAGTGAAGCATGAGAGATCAATTATTTCTATAAAATAAAACCACCGCCATGCTTTAAAAGGTATAAGTGAAGCACTAGAGCAAAAACTATATGGCTCAAAAGATATAGTGAAGCACATAGAGTATTCTAATAAATTTCAAATCATGTGAGTCTCTCTCAAAAGGTGTGTACAGTAAGGATGATTGTGGTAAACTAAAAATCAAATACTCAAATCATACAAGAAGCTCCAAGCAAAACACATATCATGTGGTGAATAAAAATATAGCTCCAAGTAAAAGTTACCGATAGACGAAGACGAAAGAGGGGATGCCTTCCGGGGCATCCCCAAGCTTAGGATTTTTGGTGTCCTTGAATTTTACTTTGGGGTGCCATGGGAATCCCTAAGCTTAGTCTCTTTCCACTCCTTGTTTCATAATCCATCAAATCTTTACCCAAAACTTGAAAACTTCACAACACAAAACTTAAATAGAAAATCTCGTGAGCTCCGTTAGCGAAAGAAAACAAAACACCACTTCAAGGTACTGTAATGAACTCATTCTTGATTTATATTGGTGTTAAACCTACTGTATTCCAACTTCTCTATGGTTTATAAACTCTTTTACTAACCATAGATTCATCAAAATAAGCAAACAACACACGAAAAATAGAATCTGTCAAAAACAGAACAGTATGTAGTAATCTGTAGCTAACGCAAACTTTTGGAACCCAAAAAATTCTAAAATAAATTTCTGGACGTGAGGAATTTATCTATTAATCATCTGCAAAAAGAATTAACTAAATATCACTTTCCAAATAAAAATGGCAGCAATTCTTGTCAGCGCTAAAGTTTCTGTTTTTTACAGCAAGATCAAAAAGACTTTCCCCAAGTCTTCCCAACGGTTCTACTTGGCACAAACACTAATTAAACACAAAAAACACAACCAAAACAGAGGCTAGATAAATTATTTATTACTAAACAGGAGAAAAAAGTAAGGAATAAAAATAAAATTGGGTTGCCTCCCAACAAGCGCTATCGTTTAACGCCCCTAGCTAGGCATAAAAGCGAAGATAGATCTAGGTATTGCCATCTTTGGTAGGCAATTCTTAAATAATACACCTATAACCCCTAGAAGTTTCTTTCTTTTTATTAATTATCAAACTCCTAGGCACAAAATCAAGAAAATCATTTGTAGCAAACGGTTCCTTAATGATAGCAAAAAGATTGGGATGAACACTTATTGATTTTAAATCCGCAGTTTCCTTACTAGAGGATTCACTCTTATTTTTAGGAACATAAACAATCTTGGCAATTTTGGTAGGAGGATTTGGAGTATTTTTAACGGAAGAAAAAGCGGACCCCAAGTTGGTGATAATTCCCTCAAGTTTATCGATTCTAGTAGAATCTTGATCTATTCTTTCATTGACTATGGGTTCTTTTTCCTTAAAACTTTTCAGAGTAACTCCCACCTTAGATCCATATTGGGTAATTTGGTTGTGAATCTTTTTATCTAATTTTTCAATCAATTCTACAGTAGCAACTTTATTCTCAATAATTTCAAGCCTTTGCATCACATGTTCCAAAGTTAACATAGTTCCATTAACCAAAAGAGGTGGCGAGCCAAACAAATCTATCACAGCATTATAAGAATCAAAAGTATGGCTACCCAAGAAATTCCCTCCGGTAATGGTATAAAGAATATATCTGTACCAAGGAGTAGCGCCTACATAAAAATTGCGGAGAAGAACGGAAGTAGATTGCTTCCTGGTAGATCTATTTTGAGCATTGCAAATTCTATACCAAGCGTCTTTTAGATTTCCCCCCTCCCTTTGCTTAAAATTAGGAACTTCATTCTTGGGAGACAACGGAGAAGATAGAGGACTAGTCATAACGACAAGGCAAGCAAGAAAGCGATGAACGGAAAAGAGAGGGCGAATAAAATGGCAAGGGTGAAGTGGGGGAGAGGAAAACGAGAGGCAAATGGAAAATAATGTAATGTGAGGGATAAGAGTTTGTGATGGGTACTTGGTATGTCTTGACTTGTGCGTAGACTCCCCGGCAACGGCGCCAGAAATCCTTCTTGCTACCTCTTGAGCACTGCGTTGGTTTTCCCTTGAAGAGGAAAGGGTGATGCAGTAAAGTAGCATAAGTATTTCCCTTAGTTTTTTAGAACCAGGGTATCAATCCAGTAGGAGATCACGCTCGAGTCCCACACACCTACACAAACAAATAAGAACCTCGCAACCAACGCGATAAAGGGGTTGTCAATCCCTTCACGGTCACTTACGAGAGTGAGATCTGATAGATATGATAAGATAATATTTTTGGTATTTTTTATGATAAAGAGAAATAAAGATGTAATGTAAAATAAACGGCAATAGAAATAGCTAAGTGTTGGAAGATTAATATGATGGAAGATAGACCCGGGGGGCATAGGTTTCACTAGTGGCTTCTCTCAAGAGCATAAGTATTATGGTGGGTAAACGAATTACTGTCGAGCAATTGATAGAATTGAGCATAGTTATGAGAATATCTAGGTATGATCATGTATATAGGCATCACGTCCGCGACAAGTAGACCGAAACGATTCTGCATCTACTACTATTACTCCACACATCGATCGCTATCCAGCATGCATCTAGAGTATTAAGTTCATAAGAACAGAGTAATGCTTTAAGTAAGATGACATGATGTAGAGGGATAAACTCATGCAATATGATATAAACCCCATCTTTTTATCCTTGATGGCAATAATACAATACATGTCGTTTCCCTTTCTGTCACTGGGATCGAGCACCACAAGATTGAACCCAAAGCTAAGCACTTCTCCCATTGCAAGAAAGATCAATCTAGTAGGCCAAACCAAACTGATAATTCGAAGAGACTTGCAAAGACAAACCAATCATACATAAAAGAATTCAGAGAAGATTCAAATATTGTTCATAGATAAACTTGATCATAAACCCACAATTCATCGGATCTCGACAAACACACCGCAAAAGAAGATTACATCGAATAGATCTCCAAGAAGATCGAGGAGAACTTTGTATTGAGATCCAAGGAGAGAGAAGAAGCCATCTAGCTAATAACTATGGACCCGAAGGTCTAAAATAAACTACTCGCACATCACCGGAGAGGCCATGGAGTTGATGTAGAGGCCCTCCGTGATCAATGCCCCCTCCGGCGGAGCTCCGAAAAAGGCCCCAATATGGGATCTCTCGGGTACAGAAGGTTGCGGCGGTGGAATTAGGCTTTCGTGGTGCTCCTGGATGTTTGGGGGGTACGTGGATATATATGGGAGGAAGAAGTACGTCGTTGGAGCAACGAGGGGCCCACGAGGGTGGAGGGCGCGCCCAGGGGGTAAGCGCGCCCCCTGCCTCGTGGCCTCCTCGATTGTTTGTTGACGCCCACTCCAAGTCTCCTGGATCACGTTCGTTGAGAAAATCACGTTCCCAAAGGTTTCATTCTGTTTGGACTCCGTTTGATATTCCTTTTCGGCAAAACTCTAAAATAGGCAAAAAAACTGCAATTTGGGCTGGGCCTCCGGTTAGTAGGTTAGTCCCAAAAATGATATAAAAGTGTAAAATAAAGCCCATTAACATCCGAAAAATATAATATAATAGCATGGAGCAGTCAAAAATTATAGATACGTTAGAGACGTATCATACATCACGATAAGCCTTGCAAGCAATGTGACTAATCAGTTAGTTACGGGATGATGTAGTACGGAACGAGTAAAGAGACTTGCCGGTAACGATATTGAACTAGGTATGAAGATACCGACGATCGAATCCCGGGCAAGTAACATACCGATTACAAAGGGAATAACATATGTTGTCATTACGGTACGACTGATGAAGATCTTCATAGAATATGTGGGAACCAATATGAGCATCCAGGTTCCGCTGTTGGTTATTGACCGGAGAGGTGTCTCGGTCATGTCTACATAGTTCTCGAACCCGTAGGGTCCGCACGCTTAATGTTCGATGATGATTTGTATTATATGGGTTATGTGATTTCATGACCGAATGTTGTTCGGAGTCCCGGATGAGATCACGGACATGACTAGGAGTCTCAAAATGGTCGAGAGGTAAATATTAATATATTGGATGATAGTATTCGGACATCGGAAGTGTTCCGGAATGTATCGGGTACATATCGGAGTACCGGGGTGAAGGAAATATGCCCTAGAGGCAATAATAAAGTTGTTATTTATATTTAATTATATCATGATAAATGTTTATTATTAATGCTAGAATTGTATTAAACCAGAAACTTAGTACATGTGTGAGTACATAGACAAACAGAGTGTCACTAGTATGCCTCTACTTGACTAGCTTGTTAATCAAAGATGGTTAAGTTCCCTAACCATAGACACGAGTTGTCATTTGATGAATGGGGACACATCATTAGAGAATGATGTGATTGACTTGACCTATCCGTTAGCTTAGCACTATGATCGTTTAGTTTATTGCTATTGCTTTCTCCATAACTTATACATGTTCCTATGACTATGAGATTATGCAACTCCCGAATACCAGAGGAACACTTAGTGTGCTATCAAACGTCACAACGTAACTGGGTGACTACAAAGATGCTCTACAGGTGTCTCCGATGGTGTTTGTTGAGTTGGCATAGATCAAGATTAGGATTTGTCACTCTGTGTATCGGAGAGGTATCTCTGGGCCCTGTCGGTAGTGCACATCACTATAAAGCCTTGCAAGCAATGTGATTAATGAGTTAGTTGTGGGATGATGCATTACGAAACGAGTAAAGAAACTTGCCGGTAATGAGATTGAACTAGGTATTGAGATACCGATGATCGAATCTCGGGCAAGCAGCATACCGATGACAAAGGGAACAACGTATGTTGTTATGCGATTTGACCGATAAAGATCTTCGTAGAATATATAGGAACCAATATGAGCATCCAGGTTCCGCTATTGGTTATTGACCGGAGATGAGTATCGGTCATGTCTACATAGTTCTCGAACCCGTAGGGTCCGCACGCTTAACGTTCGATGACGATCGGTATTATGAGTTTATGTTTTTGATGTACCTAAGGTAGTTCGGAGTCCCGGATGTGATCACGGACATGACGAGGATTCTCGAAATGGTCGAGACATAAAGATCGATATATTGGAAGGCTATGTTTGGACATCGGAATGGATTTGGATGAGTTCGGGCATTTACCGGAGTACAGGGGGGTTACCGGAACCCCCCGGGGAGTCAATGGGCCTTATTGGGCCTTAGTGGGAGAGAGGAGGAGGCAGCCAGGTGGAGGGCGCCCCCCAAGCCCAATCCGAATTGGGTGGGGGGCGGGCCCCCTTTCTTTCCCTCTCTCTCCCTCTTCCTTCTTCTCCTACTCCTACTAGGAAGGGGGAAACCTACTCCTACTAGGAGTATGACTCCCCCTTGGGCGCGCCCTATGAGGGTCGACCCTCCCCTCCTCCACTCCATTATATATGGGGAAGGGGGGAACCCCATAGACAAACAAGTTGATTGTTTAGCCATGTGCGGTGCCCCCCTCCACAGAATTCCACCTCGGTCATATCGTTGTAGTGCTTAGGCAAAGCCCTGCGTCGGTAACTTCATCATCACCGTCGTCACACCATTGTGTTGACGAAACTCTCCCTCAGCCTCAACTGGATCAAGAGTACGAGGGACGTCACCGAGCTGAACGTGTGCAGATCGCGGAGGTGCCGTGCGTTCGGTACTTGATCGGTTGGATCGTGAAGACGTTCGACTACATCAACCGCGTTTCATAACGCTTCCGCTTTCGGTCTACGAGGGTATGTAGACATACTCTTCCCCTCTCATTAATATGCATCACCTAGATGGATCTTGCGTGTGCGTAGGAATTTTTTTGAAATTACTGCGTTCCCCAACAGTGGCACCCGAGCCAGATCTATGCGTAGATGTTATATGCACGAGTAGAACACAAAGGAGTTGTGGGCGTGGGTATATACATATTGCTTGTCATCACTAGTTGATTCTTGATTCAGCGGTATTGTTGGATGAAGCGGCTCAGACCGACATTACGCGTACGCTTACGCGAGACTGGTTCTACTGACGTGCTTCACACACAGGTGGCTAGTGGGTGTCTGTTTCTCCAATTTTAGTTGAATTGGATTCAATGAACATGGTTCTTTCCGAAGATCAATAAGCAATCACTATGCCGCGTTGTGGTTTTTTATGCATAGATAAGAACGGTTCTTGCTAAGCCCGTAGAAGCCACATAAAACTTGCAACAACAAAGTAGAGGACGTCTAACTTGTTTTTGCACGACATTTTGTCATGTGATATGGTCAAGGCATGATTATATAAATTGTTGTATGAGATGATCATGTTTTGTAACACAGTTATCAGCAACTGGAAGGAGCCATATGGTTGTCGCTTTATTGTATGAAATGCAATCGTCATGTAATTGCTTTACTTTATCACTAAGCGGTAGCGATAGTCGTGGAAGCAATAGTTGGCGAGACGACAACGATGCTACGATGGAGATCAAGGTGTCAAGCCGGTGACGATGGTGATCATGACGGTGCTTTGGAGATGGAGATCAAAGGCACAAGATGATGATGGCCATATCATATCACTTATTTGATTGCATGTGATGTTTATCCTTTATGCGTCTTATTTTGCTTAGTTCGGCGGTAGCATTATAAGATGATCCCTCACTAAATTTCAAGGTACAAGTGTTCTCCCTGAGTATGCACCGTTGCTACAGTTCGTCGTGCCGAGACACCACGTGATGATCGGGTGTGATAAGCTTTATGTTCACATACAACGGGTGCAAGCCAGATTTGCACAAGCAGAATACTCGGGTTAAACTTGACGAGTCTAGCATATGCAGATATGTCCTCAGAACACTGAGACCGAAAGGTCGAGCGTGAATCATATAGTAGATATGATCAACATAGTGATGTTCACCATTGAAACTACTCCATCTCATGTGATGATCAGAAATGGTTTAGTTGATATGGATCACGTGATCACTTAGATATTAGAGGGATGTCTATCTAAGTGGGAGTTCTTAAGTAATATGATTAGTTGAACTTTAATTTATCATGAACTTAGTACCTGATAGTATTTTGCATGTCTATGTTGTTGTAGATAAATGGCCCGTGCTGTTGTTCCGTTGAATTTTATTGCGTTCCTAGAGAAAGCTAAGTTGAAAGATGATGGTAGCAATTACACGGACTGGGTCCGTACCTTGAGGATTATCCTCATTGCTGCACAGAAGAATTACATCCTGAAAGCACCGCTAGGTGACAAGCCTGCTGCAGATGCTGCTGACAACGTTAAGAACGTCTGGCAGAGCAAAGCTGATGACTACTCGATAGTTCAGTGTGCCATGCTTTACGGCTTAGAACTGGGACTTCAACGACGTTTTGAACGTCATGGAGCATATGAGATGTTCCAGGAGTTGAAGTTAATATTCAAGAAAATGCCCAGATTGAGAGATATGAAGTCTCCAATAAGTTCTACAGCTGCAAAATGGAGGAGAATAGTTCTGTCAGTGAACATATACTTAGAATGTTTGGGTACCACAACCACTTGACTTAGCTTGGAGTTAATCTTCCTGATGGTAGTGTCATTAACAGAGTTCTTCAATCACTGCCACCAAGCTACAAGAGCTTCGTGATGAACTATAATATGCAAGGGATGGATAAGACAATTCCCAAGCTCTTCGCAATGCTAAAGGCTACGGAGGTAGAAATCAAGAAGGAGTATCAAGTGTTGATGGTCAACAAGACCACCGGTTTCAAGAAGAAGGGCAAAGGGAAGAAGGGGAACTTCAAAAAGAACAGCAAGCAATTTGCTACTCAAGTAAAGAAGTTCAAGTCTGGACCTAAGCCTGAGACTGAGTGCTTCTACTGCAAAGGGACTGGTCACTGAAAGCGGAACTGCCCCAAGTATTTGGCGGATAAGAAGGATGGCAAAGTGAAAGGTATATTTGATATACATGTTATTGATGTGTACCTTACTAATGCTCGCAGTAGCGCCTGGGTATTTGATACTGGGTATGTTGCTAATATTTGCAACTCGAAACAGGGGCTACGTATTAAGCGAAGATTGGCTAAGGACGAGGTGACGATGCGCGTGGGAAATGGTTCCAAAGTCGATGTGATCGCCGTCGACACGCTACCTCTACATCTACCTTCGGGATTAGTTTTAGACCTGAATAATTGTTATTTGGTGCCAACGTTAAGCATCAACATTATATCTAGAACTTGTTTGATGCGAGATGGTTATTCATTTAAATCAGATAATAATGGTTGTTCTATTTATATGAGTAATATCTTTTATGGTCATGCACCCTTGATGAGTGGTCTATTTTTACTAAATCTTGATAGTAGTGATACACATGTTCATAGTATTGAAACCAAAAGATATAAGTTTAATAATGATAGTGCAACTTATATGTGGCACTGCCGTTTAGCTCATATTGGTATAAAGCGCATGAAGAAACTCCATGCTGATGGGCTTTTGGAATCACTTGATTATGAATCGCTTGATGCTTGCGAACCATGCCTCATGGGCAAGATGACTAAAACTCCGTTCTCTGGAACAATGGAACGAGCAACGGACTTATTGGAAATAATACATACTGATGTATACGGTCCGATGAGTGTTGATGCTTGTGGCGGGTATCGTTATTTTTTGACCTTCACAGATGATTTGAGCATATATGGGTGTATCTACTTGATGAAACATAAGTCTGAAACATTTGAAAAGTTCAAAGAATTTCAGAGTGAAGTGGAAAACCATCATAACAAGAAAATAGAGTTTCTACGATCCGATCATGGAGGAGAATATTTGAGTTACGAGTTTGGTCTTCATTTGAAACAATGCGGAATAGTTTCGCAACTCACGCCACCTGGAACACCACAGCGTAATGATGTGTCCGAACATCATAACCGCACTTTATTAGATATGGTGCGATCTATGATGTCTCTTACTGATTTACCACTATTGTTTTGGGGTTGTGCTTTAGAGACGGTTGTATTCACGTTAAATAGGGCACCATCGAAATCCGTTGAGACGACACCTTATGAACTGTGGTTTGGCAAGAAACCCAAGTTGTCGTTTCTTAAAGTTTGGGGTTGCGATGCTTAGGTGAAAAAGCTTCAACCTGATAAGCTCGAACCCAAATCGGAGAAATGTGTCTTCATAGGATACCCAAAGGAAACTCTTGGGTACACCTTCTATCACAGATCTGAAGGCAAGATATTCTTTGCTAAGAATGGATCCTTTCTAGAGAAGGAGTTTCTCTCTAAAGAAGTGAGTTGGAAGAAATTAGAACTTGATGAGGTAATTGTACCTACTCCCTTATTGGAAAGTAGTTCATCACAGAAATCAGTTCCACTGATTCCTACACCAATTAGTAAGGAAGCAAATGATGATGATCATGAAACTTCTAATCAAGTTACTACCGAACCTCGTAGGTCAACCAGAGTAAGATCCGCACCAGAGTGGTACGGTAATCCTGTTCTGGAGGTCATGTTACTTGACCATGGCAAACATACGAACTATGAGGAAGCGATGATGAGCCCAAATTCCGCAAAATGGCTCGAGGCCATGAAATCTGAGATGGGATCCATGTATGAGAACAAAGTATGGACTTTGGTTGACTTGCCCGATGATCGGCAAGCCATAGAGAATAAATGGATTTTCAAGAAGTAGACTGACACTGATGGTAATGTTACTGTCTACAAAGCTCGACTTGTTACGAAAGGTTTTCGACAAGTTCAAGGAGTTGACTACGATGAGAGCTTCTCACCCATAGCGATGCTTAAGTCCGTCCGAATCATATTAGCAATTGCCACATTTTATGATTATGAAATTTGGCAAATGGATGTCAAAACTGCATTCTTTAATGGATATCTTAAAGAAGAGTTGTATATGATGCAACCAGAAGGTTTTGTCGATCCATAAGGTGTTAACAAAGTGTGTAAGCTCCAGCGATCCATTTATGGACTGGTGCAAGCATCTCGGAGTTGGAATATACGCTTTGATAGTGTGATCAAAGCATATGGTTTTATACACACTTTTGGAGAAGCCTGTATTTACAAGAAAGTGAGTGGGAGATCTGTAGCATTTCTGATATTGTATGTGGATGACATATTGTTAATTGGAAATGATACTGAATTTCTGAATAGCATAAAAGGATACTTGAATAAGAATTTTTCAATGAAAGACCTCGGTGAAGCTGCTTATATATTGGGCATCAAGATCTATAGAGATAGATCAAGATGCTTAATTGGACTTTCACAAAGCACATACCTCGATAAAGTTTTGAAGAAGTTCAAAATGGATCAAGCAAAGAAAGGGTTCTTGCCTATGTTACAATGTGTGAAGTTGAGTCAGACTCAATGCCCAACCACTGCAGAAGATAGAGAGAAAATGAAAGTCATTCCCTATGCTTCAGCCATAGGTTCTATTATGAATGCAATGTTGTGTACCAGACCTGATGTGTGCCTTGCTATCAGTTTAGCAGGGAGGTACCAAAGTAATCCAGGAGTGGATCACTGGACAGCGGTCAAGAATATCCTGAAATACCTGAAAAGGATTAAGGATATGTTTCTCGTTTATGGAGGTGACAAAGAGCTCGTCGTAAATGGTTACGTCGATGCAAGCTTTGACACTGATCCGGATGACTCTAAGTCACAAACCGGATACGTATTTTTAGTAAATGGTGGAGCTATCAGTTGGTGTAGTTCCAAGCAGAGCGTCGTGGCGGGATCTACGTGTGAAGCGGAGTACATAGCTGCTTCAGAAGCAGCAAATGAAGGAGTCTAGATGAAGGAGTTCATATCCGATCTAGGTGTCATACCTAGTGCATCGGGTCAAATGAAAATCTTTTGTGATCATACTGGTGCAATTGCCTTGGCAAAGGAATCCAGATTTCACAAGAGAACCAAGCACATCAAGAGACACTTCAATTCCATCCGCGATCAAGTCAAGGAGGGAGACATAGAAATTTGCAAGATACATACGGATCTTAATGTTGCAGACCCTTTGACTAAGCCTCTCTCACGAGCAAAACATGATCAGCACCAAGACTCCATGGGTGTTAGAATCATTACTATGTAATCTAGATTATTGACTCTAGTGCAAGTGGGAGACTGAAGGAAATATGCCCTAGAGGTAATAATAAAGTTGATATTTATATTCTCTTATATCATGATAAATGTTTATTATTCATGCTAGAATTGTATTAAACCGGAAACTTAGTACATGTGTTGTGAGTACATAGACAAACCGAGTGTCACTAGTATGCCTCTACTTGACTAGCTCATTAATCAAAGATGGCTAAGTTTCCTAACCATAGACATGAGTTTTCATTTGATGAACGGGATCACATCATTAGAGAATGATGTGGTTGACTTGACCCATCCGTTAGCTTAGCACTATGATCGTTTAGTTTATTGCTATTCCTTTCTCCATAACTTATACATGTTCCTATGACTATGAGATTATGCAACTCCTGAATACCGGAGGAACACTTAGTGTGCTATCAAACGTCACAACGTAACTGGGTGACTACAAATATGCTCTGCAGGTGTTTCCGATGGTGTTTGTTGAGTTGTCATAGATTAAGATTAGGATTTTTCACTTCGTGTATCGGAGAGGTATCTCTGGGCCCTCTCGGTAATGCACATCACTATAAAGCCTTACAAGCACTGTGACTAATGAGTTAGTTGCGGGATGATGCATTACGGAACGAGTAAAGAAACTTGCCGGTAATGAGATTGAACTTGGTATTGAGATACCGACGATCGAATCTCGGGCAAGTAGCATACCGATGACAAAGGGAACAACATATGTTGTTATGCAGTTTGACAGATAAAGATCTTCATAGAATATGTAGGAACCAATATGAGCATCTAGGTTCTGCTATTGGTTATTGACCGAAGATGAGTCTCGGTCATGTCTACATAGTTCTCGAACTCGCAGGGTCCGCACGCTTAACGTTCGATGACGATCGGTATTATGAGTTTATGTGTTTTGATGTACCGAAGGTAGTTCGGAGTCTCGGATGTGATCACAGACATGACGAGGAGTCTCGAAATGGTCGAGACATAAAGATCGATATATTGGAAGGTTATGTTTGGACATCGGAATGGTTCCGGATGAGTTTGGGCATTTACTAGAGTACCGGGGGGTTACCGGAACCCCCCGGGGAGTCAGTGGGACTTATTGGGCCTTAGTGGGAGAGAGAGGAGGAGGAAGCCAGGTGGAGGGCGCCCCCCAAGCCCAATCTGAATTGGGTGGGGGGCCGTCCCCCCTTTCGTTCCCTCTCTCTCCCTCTTCCTTCTTCTCCTACTCCTACTAGGAAGGGGGGAAACCTACTCCTACTGGGAGTAGGACTCCCCCCTTGGGCGCGCCCTATGAGGGCCGGCCCTCTCCTCCTCCACTCCTTTATATACGGGGGAGGGGGGCACCCCTTAGACACACAAGTTGATTGTTTAGCCATATGCGGTGCCCCCTCCATAGAATTCCACCTCGGTCATATCGTTGTAGTGCTTAGGCGAAGCCCTGCGTCGGTAACTTCACCATCACCGTCATCACGCCGTCGTGCTGACGGAAATCTCCCTCGGCCTCAACTGGATCAAGAGTACGAGGGACGTCACCAAGATGAACGTGTGCAGATCGCGGAGGTGCCGTGCGTTCGGTACTTGATCGGTTGGATCGTGAAGACGTTCGACTACATCAACCGTGTTTCATAACGCTTCCGCTTTCGGTCTACGAGGGTACGTAGACATACTCTTCCCCTCTTGTTACTATGCATCACCCAGATGGATCTTGCGTGTGCGTATGATTTTTTTTAATTACTGTGTTCCCCAACACGGGGGGGGGGGGGGGGGGTTACCGAAACCCCGCGAGGGAAGATATGGGCCATAGGAGGGAGGCACACCAGCCCACAAAGGGGTGGCGCACCCCCCATAGGTAAGGAGGCCGAATTAGACTAGGAGAGGGGGCGGCGCCCCCCTTTCCTTCTCCCCCCTCTCTCTCTGTTCCGCTTTCCCCCCTCCGTTAAAAGGAAAGGGGGGGGGGGGTGAATCCTACTCGAAGCCCAAGTAGGATTCCTCCTACTTGGGCGCGCCTAGGGCCGACCTCCTCCCCCTCCCTCCTTTATATACGTGGGGGTGCCTACAACACACATCAATTGTTCCAAGCTGTGTGCGGCGCCTCCTCCATAGTTTACGCCTCCGGTCATATTCACGTAGTGCTTAGGCAAAGCCGTGCGCGGATCACTTCACCATCACCATCACCACGCCGTCGTGCTGATGAAACTCCCCCTCGACACTTTGCTGGATCAAGAGTTCGAGGGACGTCATCGAGCTGAACGTGTGCAGAACTCGGAGGTGCCATACGTTCGGTGCTTGATCGGTCGGAACAAGAAGAAGTTTGACTACATCAACCGCGTTAACAAACGCTTCCACTTTCGGTCTACGAGGGTGCGTGGACACAATCTCCCCTTCTCGTTGCTATGCATCTCTGACGGTGTCCTGGACTAGGGGGTACTCACCGCGTCATCTCCTGATCTATTAGATTGGGCCGAGGACCCCCATGGCCGTATACTCATGGGCCAGTTCGGACAGCTGCCGCATACAAGGAATATTCCACAAGACTTGGCGATCAAGACAAGGACTCCTCCCCACCAGCGTATTCGGCTAGGACTCTTGTTATCCTAGGCCTCTGGTGCATTATATAAACCGAGGCCAGGCTAGTCGATAGATTATATACAACAATCATACCATAGGCTAGCTTCTAGGGTTTAGCCTCCTTGATCTCGTGATAGATCTACTCTTGTACTACCCATATCATCAATATTAATCAAGCAGGACGTAGGGTTTTACCTCCATCAAGAGGGCCCGAACCTGGGTAAAACAGCGTGTCCCCTGCCTCCTGTTACCATTCACCTTAGACGCACAGTTCGGGACCCCCTACCCGAGATCCGCCGGTTTTGACACCGACATTGGTGCTTTCATTGAGAGTTCTGCTGTGTGATCGACAAAAGGATCGATGGCTCGCCTGCAGATCAACTGCGACTTCGGCATCTTCGTCACCAGCTCGACTGGTCACCTTGGTTCGACCAAGAATTGCGCCCCGTGTTCGGATCACCATGTTCGGACGAGGGCCTTCATCAAACATCAACTCCGATCTCTATCAAGATCACGGAGGAATCATCTATGGAGCTCAGGGGCTCAACGTCAACATTGCCCTCAAGCGACCGTGCTATTTTTCCAAACAGCAAACGCGTATCCGCCACCACCGCCTGCTCGAGCATCGCTTTAACGATCGCTTCGGTGGAATTGTGCGGAATCGAGTCTACAACAACCCTGGAAAATTTCGTCGAGTTCCGATGGAGGAATCTCTGGCAATCTATGATATACCGGAGCCCTGTCAAATCTGGACGGGAATCTGGATGAGTTTAGGGCGTGGTGGACGTCCTTTGAAAGATCCAACCATTGATCGGCTGCGGAATTCCTATATCTACCATCTCTCAAAATTTCAGCTCGATCCGACCGTCCAAACTCTGGGAACCTTCCGATTAGTGCATCACTTTTCGGATCTGTTTTCTGCGCGAAAACGAATCCGACCCGAGTTCGTCTTTTTTATGAACAGGATTTCGGACATCCCTTTTGAAGGAAGTTTTGTATGGGGTATTGTGTTTCGTTCCCGAACACATCTCACTAACTTTAAGATCTTTTGAACATGATCTTCAACATCATGCTGGTGTCAAATCAGTCCGGCAATATTACTCCATGGCTGCCGACCTGCGCTACACACGTCTTCACTTTAGCCGAGCTCAACTTCTTCGGATCATCATCTCGGCAAGCCGAAAAAGAGTCCGGCATCGCGAAGGATAAATCATCATCAACATCGCCGCCCCACGGATTACACGGAGTGGGCATACCGGCATCGCCGCACGGTCGCTTCATCAAGCCGGCATCAACCACGTCACGACCTGCATCGACAGGGCCGCACTATTGCTTCTTCAAGCTGGTGTCCGTCACGCCGACCTGCTTCGACTCATCGGCTGACGTCGAGGCTTCGACATCTCGGCTGGACCGGGGGCTTCGCCATCTCTTCATCAACCTACTCCGGACACTTCGGCGTCACTAACCGACCAGCTCCGTCACGTTAGCTGGGCCGAGGGCTTTGCCTCGGCGAGTCAACCTTTACCAGCATTGCCATGCCATCGTTTTATCACCCATCAGGCAATGGGTGTGCGGAGCGAGTCCCAATTTTGGGAATCACCTTCCTTCGGATTGCTACAACAAATAAACCAGGTGCTATTAATCCCAGTATTTTTTGCTTGTTTGGGTTCATTTTTCCCAAGGAATTATTACTCTGGTTTGTCCATGATATGTACACAGGTCTATCAAATGGTGACCGCATTAATGACGGTCGCGTGGTGGTTCGATCAGTTTCCGTACATAGTCCGGCGAACGCCACATCCGAAGCTCGGACCGACCTGTGAATTCAGGCTTTGCCATGCCTTTACTACATCACGCCGACGCCCTGCATCGACATTGACTGCGGCGCCAGGCCATATTTCTTCTATTCCTCACTTTGCATAAATTATTTATTATGCAACACATTTTTTAATTATTATTATTACTATTATCTCCGGTTTGCACTATTTTTTGTGCACAGGAAAATGATCCGGGGACTTCGGGGTCAATCTGCCGGTCTGCATTGACCGTGCTATGTCACCACTTCGGCGTGCCGAGCTCTCTGCTCCGCCACCTCAGGACCAGCTTGGGGGATGGAACCTTGCCCCGCATCAAGCTCGGACCGCGTCATCAATACCGAACACATTAACCAGCTAAGTCGCTTTCATGCTCAAAGCTTTAATTTCTAACTTGTGTTCGGTTCGACCAAGCATTATACTTTTTTTGGAAAAAAGTTGCTTGTAAAAAATTTCCTTGTCCAAACTTTGTTTGTGACACACAAATTCAAGGACCCAATTCACTTGGGGGCTTCATTTATGAAGCTTTTTCTCTTGCATATGATTATACTTGTACGGCTTCGTTCCTTGTTTGTGTATTATGCCACAATATGCACCATATTGACTTAAGCGATTTGCAAGCTGGGTTGCCTCGCTCCTGTGTTTACCCCTACGTTCCCGATTGTTCGGCTAGGGAGTAAAGGGAGCACCTCTGCGATTGTCACGATCGGGTCAACCGAGCCGGACCTCAGACTGGGTGAAGCCGAAAGCTAGCGCTCTTATAGTTTTCAATGATGGTCGGCACACACCGGAACTCATGAGTACAAAAAATCTATTGCACAAGTCTCATAATAACAATGAGCACCGAAGAAAGGTATCGATGGGGGTACTATTTTCTTCGAAGATGCTTCTTACACTTCATGGTAATATAGCATAAGTTCCCTGAGCGCGCTTTGTCTGTTACAGCCTTATGGCCTGATTGCCTGGTTATTGGAAACACCGTCGATATTCTCGATCGATGGAGTACATAACACTTTTCGGTCCTTGACCGAAGAGGGAGAAGCTGACGGTCGGTTAAGACGCGTTTAAAGTTCGGTTGAACATAGATATGATATAAGTACTTCGGTACATGCAATCATTCTTCTACCCAAGTCACTTGGGGGCTCTTAAGTTTATTTGAGCCGTTTTATAATAAGTGTTCTTCTTCTTAGTCGTTGCAAAGTTTTATTATTATTTATCACTCCTTTTTCGACACGAGTGTGCGGTCACTAGTCGGGGAGCCTAATTCTCTCTCAAAACCGCTAGAGTTTAGTTTGCTAAACCGGCCTGATGAGAAGTACTCCGCCCTCGGGACAGGAGGTTGAAGCCGTAGGCTGACCCGCTCGAAGTCTTGAGATAGGATGTATCATGTTAAAGCACGACAGAAGCACTTCTTTTTTCTCAGACCAACTTTCGGATTGGCACCGAACACTTGATATTGTTCGGACGTCATGTTTTTACTGACGTTTCTTGGTTTTCCAAGCTTTTTGGCACTTTTAAAACTATTTGTGCTTCTCCAGCATTAGTCTCGCAGTGCAACGCCGGACACCTTTAGGGATTCGGCAAAAACATTCTCAGATATTGCTATATATGCATCGGTTTCGAATTGTGTCTTCGGTCAATAGTTGGGTTGCCCGGCTCCTGCACTTGCTTCCTACGTTCCATTTTGTTTGGCTAGGCGTGCAAAGGGAGAACCACTGCGATTGTGCTTCCAGCTCACATGGTTAAGCACCTCAGTGGAGAAAGCCGAAAACTGACTTTCACAATAAGCGTAAACTGGTCAGCGATTCGATGACTATGTTAAATGATGGGCCGTTCATAACATTGGCCGAAGTGTTTACGGCTTGACCCCGACTGTCGCCGAACACTACCGGGGGCTATTAACTGGCCTCCCAAACTAAATCCTCAATATTTTGCTCTTACATTAGAACTGAGGTTTAATGATCATGCTTAGCATGACAACCCAAAGAAAGAAACCGATAGCGGGACTATTTTCTTTGGAAGACATTTCTTCTGTTAAACAGTGATATAACTCTCTGCGTACCTTTGTTTATAAAACCGTATGGCCAGATTGCCTTGTTTGTTATAAATCTTTGCCCTAAAAGGCTTTATAAAGTAGGACAAACACTCCTCGGCTACTAGCCGAGGAGGTGGAAGCCGATGGTCGGTCAAACAAAGTTTTGTACAATGCGGATCCGAGCATTAATGACGTAAATTACTTGGATACATAGAGTCATTACACATAATTTGTGATTTTACTATGGATATTGATCCTTAATTCGGCCACCCATGCCCGCATTAAGGCTCGGGAGCTATTGGGCTTCGGGCTTATTATTTACAAATATTAAAGGGGCACATCGATCCCCTGATCTGGTGTTGCCACCCGACCAGTGTCTCGGGGGCTACTGCATTGCTTGTCCAATGCAGAAAATTTTATGTGCAATATAGTTTCCGAGGAGATTTTGATCCTCAGGTTGGTCAGCCGCACCCAACCTGAGCCTCGAGGACTGAGCACACCGCTTTTAGTGTCCCGAAGTATTCTGCCGAGTTTGGACTTGATCCTCAGGCCGATTTTGCAAATCAACCTGAGTCTCAGCGGCTACTAGGATCAGCAGTCTTACGTCATCCTTCAGGTGCATCTCGGGTTTTAGACCGATACACACCTTGAGGGCTACTGGCTATATATCTCGGCAGAGAATAAATTGCACCAATAAAAAATATTCACAAAAATCGGCCCACATTCGGGGTGGTGCACCACCTCGGAAGCAGTCCGGCATAAAGCTCGGGCGCTAGTGGCTGGCTCCATAGAGGGCATTTCCGACATTAAGCTCGGCTAAACTCCTTCAAACTTTTTTGAACCAAGGTGATATGACACCTCGGATATAGTCCGGCGTTGGAGCTCGGATACATAGTCCGGCGTTGGAGCTCGGATACATTTCGGCGTTAGAGCTGGGAAGCGGTCCGGCATTGGTGCTCGGCTGCAAAAGATACCTCGAATGCAGTCCGGCGTTGGAGCTCGGACGCAAGAGGATGCTGCCGCCCGGGAACAACTTCAAACCCGAGGTGTGGCATAAAAATAACAAGGCATTGATAAAGGCCAGAAACTTAAAGGGGCTGCTCGGATACCCGACGTGTAAACTCGCCGAATGCATTTCGGCGATCCTCAAGATCGAAGATGAGAAGATTTGTTGAACCAGTTTTCAAGACCGTCAACCGAAGATGAAGAACAGTTCGGAAGAATCGTGGAGCATCCCTAACTTGAAGACCGGTTCAAGGGGCTACTGACGGTGTCCTGGACTAGGGGGTACTCACCACGTCATCTCCCGATCTATTAGATTGGGCCGAGGACCCCCATGGCCGTATACTCATGGGCCAGTTCGGACAGCTGCCGCATACAAGGAATATTCCACAAGACTTGGCGATCAAGACAAGGACTCCTCCCCACCGGCGTATTCAGCTAGGACTCTTGTTATCCTAGGCCTCTGGTGCATTATATAAACCGAGGCCAGGCTAGTCGATAGATGATATATACAACAATCATACCATAGGCTAGCTTCTAGGGTTTAGCCTCCTTGATCTCGTGGTAGATCTACTCTTGTACTACCCATATCATCAATATTAATCAAGCATGACGTAGGGTTTTACCTCCATCAAGAGGGCCCGAACCTGGGTAAAACATCGTGTCCCCTACCTCCTGTTACCATCCACCTTAGACGCACAGTTCGGGACCCCCTACCCGAGATCCGCCAGTTTTGACACTGACAATCTCCTAGATAGAACTTGCATGATCGTAGGAATTTTTTTGAAATTGCATGCTACGTTCCCCAACAGTGGCATCCGAGCCAGGTCTATGCATAGATGATATGCACGAGTAGAACACAAAGAGTTGTGGGCGGTGATCATCATACTGCTTACCACCAATGTCTTATTTTGATTCAACATTATTGTTGGATGAAGCGGCCTGGACTAACCTTACATGACCACGTTCATGAGACCGGTTCCACCGACAGACACGCAACTAGTTTTGCATAATGGTGGTTGGCGGGTGTCTGTTTCTCCAACTTTAGTTGAATCAGATTTGACTGCGGCCGGTCCTTGTTGAAGGTTAAAATAGCAAACTTGATAAATCACCGTTGTGGTTTTGATGCATAGGTAAGAATGGTTCTTACTTGAAGCCCGTAGCAGCTACGTAAAACTTGCAACAACAAAGTAGAGGACGTTTAGCTTGTTTTTGCAGGGCATGTTGTGATGTGATATGGTCAAGACATGATGTGATATACATTATTGTATGAGATGATGTGTTTTTTAAAAGTTATCGACAACTGGCAGGAGCCTTATGGTTGTCCCTTTATTGTATGAAATGCAAACGCCATGTAATTGCTTTACTTTATCACTATGCGTTAGTGATAGTTGTAGAAGCAATAGTTGGCGAGACGACCACGACGTTACGGTGGAGATCAAGGTGTCAAGCCGGTGACCATGGAAATCATGACGGTGCTTTGGAGATGGAGATTAAAGGCACAAGATGATGATGGCCATATCATGTCACATATTTTGATTGCATGTGACGTTTATCTTGTATGCATCTTATTTTGCTTAGTACGACGATAGCATTATAAGATGACCCCTCACTAAAATTTGAAGGTATAAGTGTTCTCCCTGAGTATGCACCGTTGCGATAGTTCGTCGCGCCGAGACACCACGTGATGATCGGGTGTGATAAGCTCTACGTTCACATCCAACGGATGCAAGACAGTTTTGCACATGCGGAATACTCGGGTTAAACTTGACGAGTCTAGCATGTACAGACATGGCCTCAGAACACTGGAGACTGAAAGGTCGAACGTGAATCATATAGTAGATATGATCAACATAGAGATGTTCACCATTGATAACTACTCCATCTCACGTGATGATCAGACATGGTTTAGTTGATATGGACCACGTGATCATGTAGATGACTCAAGGGATGTCTATCTAAGTGGGAGTTCTTAAGTAATATGATTAATTGTACTTAATTTATCATGAACTTAGTCCTGATAGTTTTTGCATATCTATGTTGTAGATCAATGGACCGTGCTACCGTTCCCTTGAATTTTAATGCGTTCCTAGAGAAAGATAAGTTGAAAGATGATGGTAGCAACTACATAGACTGGGTCCGTAACTTGAGGATTATCCTCATTGCTGCACAGAAGAATTATGTCCTTGATGCACCGCTAGGTGACAAGCCCCCTCCCGCTAATGTTGACGCGTTGAACGTCTGGCAGACGCGGTCTGATGACTACTCTATAGTTCAGTGTGCCATGCTCTACGGCTTAGAATCGGGACTTCAAAAACGTTTTGAACGTCATGGACCATATGAGATGTTCGAAGAATTGAAGTTAATATTTCAAGCAAATGCTCGAGTTGAGAGATATGAAGTCTCCAACAAGTTCTATAGCTGCAAGATGGAGGAGAACAATTCTGTCAATGAACACATACTCAGAATGTCTAGGTATCATAACCACTTGACTCACCTGGGAGTTAATCTTCCAGATGATAGTGTTATTGACAAAGTTCTTCAATCACTGCCACCAAGCTACAAAGGCTTTGTGATGAACTATAATATGCAAGGGATGGATAAGACAATTCCCGAGCTCTTCGCTATGCTCAAAGCTACAGAGGTAGAAATCAAGAAAGAGCATCAAGTGTTGATGGTTAACAAGACCACTAGTTTCAAGGAAAAGGGCAAGGGAAAGAAGGGTAACTTCAAGAAGAATGGCAAGCAAGTTGTCACTCCCGGGAAGAAGCCCAAGTCTGGACCCAAGCCTGAAACTAAGTGCTTCTACTGCAAAGAGACTCGTCACTGGAAGCGGAACTGCCCCAAGTATTTGGCGGATAAGAAGGATGGCAAAGTGAACAAAGGTATATTTGATATACATGTTATTGATGTGTACCTTACTAATGCTCGTAGTAGCGCCTGGGTATTTGATACTGGTTCTGTTGCTCATATTTGCAACTCGAAACAAGGGCTAAGGATTAAACGAAGATTGGCTAATGACGAGGTGATGATGGGCGTCAGAAATGGTTCCAAGGTCGATGTGATTGCCGTCGGCACGCTACCTCTACATCTACCTTCAGGATTTGTTTTAGACCCGAATAATTGTTATTTGGTGCCAGCGTTGAGCATGAATATTATATCTGGATCTTGTTTGATGCGAGACAGTTATTCATTTAAATCAGATAATAATGGTTGTTCTATTTATATGAGTAATATCTCTTATGGTCATGCACCCTTGAAGAGTGGTCTATTTTTGTTAAATCTCGATCATGGTGATACACATATTCATAGTATTGATGCCAAAATATGCAAAGTTGATAATGATAGTGCATCATATTTGTGGCACTGCCGTTTAGGTCATATTGGTGTAAAGCGTATGAAGAAACTCCATACGGATGGACTTTTGGAATCACTTGATTATGAATCATTTGATGCTTGCGAACCATGCCTCATGGGCAAGATGACTAAAACTCCGTTCTCTGGAACAATCGAGCGAGCTACTGACTTATTGGTAATAATACATACCGATGTATGCGGTCCGATGTGATAGAGGCAAAGGTGTCCCGATGTTTCGATGAGATGGTGGCTATCGTTTCTGTGGGAGTCGACCTTGACGATCCGACTACGAACGTGGGAGACGTCGCGCCTTAGCAATCGCTAAACCAACTTCCGAGGGGTTATTGACCACGCTGGAGCATGATCAACCTGACCACGAGGGTCTGTTTCCTGCAAGCAAACGAAGAACAAGCAAGAAACTGAGATTGCAATCTGGATATTGCGAATATAGGATGAAAGCTTTATTGATCAAGGTGGGGTTCTGTGACGTCTTGGTCTGGTCGTTGGACACAAACGAAGTATGAGAAGTTGCAGCTATGGCGAACTTTTAATCTAAACAAAACCCAAAGTCTAAACGACGCCCTAAGGGCTGTATATATGGAGGAAGAGGGGGGGGGGGATTTCGTGGCCCTTGAGGGTGGGGTCCGAAACCAACCCTAACTCTTGTTTCCCCACACATACGGACTCTAAAAATAGCCTATACTTAAGTATTTCGAAATTACATGGGCCTGGCCCAATAATAAGGTGACGCAGCACCTAGAATAGCCTATGGACGAATATTATGAAGTGGCATCTTGTATATTTCGTCCAAGGCTTCATGCACTCCTTATGGTGGCTTCAAAGTCCTGAAATCATCACTTGTAACTCCGTTCTTGATCCCCGTGCACATGCCATCAACTCCATGCGTGTTCTTGCTCCAATGTTCATCCTTCTCCAAGCTAGGCCCTTCATTTGTAAGCAAAACAAATGTATCCAATTTAGACGCATCATATTCTCATGAACATTAGAATCATTACCAAGAAACGAAAGTACCTGGTAATTTAATTGGCGTGCGCGAGCTCTAGTAATTGGTCCAGTATATGTAACAATAGGGGATGTGGATGTAACAATGGTATTGATGTCCTCATCACGATGAGTGTTGAGGCTCGCGGCGGGTGTCGTTATTTTCAGACCTTCACAGATGATTTGAGGAGATATGGGTATATCTACTTAATAAAACACAAGTCTAAAACATTTGAAAAGTTCAAAGAATTTTGGAGTGACTGGAGAATCATCATAACAAGAAAAAAGTTTCTATGATCTGATCGCGGAGGCGAATATTTGAGTTACGAGTTTGGCCTTCATTTTAAACAATGTGGAATAGTTTCACAACTCACGCCACCTGGAACACCATAGCGTAATGGTGTGTCCGAACATCGTAATCGTACTTTATTGGATATGGTGCGATCTATGATGTCTCTTACCGATTTAACGCTATCGTTTTGGGGTTATGCATTAGAGACAGTTGCGTTCACGTTAAATATGACACCATCTAAATCCGTTGAGACGACACAGTATGAACTGTAGTTTGGCAAGAAACCTAAGCTGTTGTTTCTTAAAGTTTGGGGTTGCGATGCTTATGTGAAAAAGCTTCAGCCCGATAAGCTCGAACCCAAATCAGAGAAGTGCGTCTTCATAGGATACCCAAAAGAAATTGTTGGGTACACCTTCTATCACAGATCCGAAGGCAAGATTTTTGTTGCTAAGAATGGATCCTTTCTAGAGAAGGAGTTTCTCTCGAAAAAAGTGAGTGGGTGGAAAGTAGAACTTGATGAGGTAATTGTACCTTCTCTCGAATTGGAAAGTAGCTCATCACAGAAAATCGTTCTCGTGATGCCGACACCAACTAGTGAGGAAGCTAATGATAATGATCATGAAACTTCGGATCAAGTTACTACCAAACCTCGTAGCTCAACCAGAGCACGTTCCGCACTAGAGTGGTACGGTAATCCTATTCTGGAAATCATGTTAATAGACCATGACGAACCTATGAACTATGAGGAAGCGATGATGAGCCTAGATTTCGCGAAATGGCTTGAGGCCATGAAATCTGAGATGTGATCCATGTATGAGAACAAAGTATGGACTTTGGTTGACTTGCCCGATGATCGGCAAGGCATAGAGAATAAATGGATCTTAAAGAAGAAGACTGACGCTGATGGTAATGTTACTGTCTACAAAGCTCGACTTGTCGCGAAAGGTTTCCGACAAGTTCAAGGAGTTGACTACGACGAGACTTTCTCACCCGTAGCGATGCTTAAATCTGTCCGAATCATGTTAGCAACTGCCGCATTTTATGATTTTGAAATCTGGCAAATGGACGTCAAAATTGCATTCCTTAATGGATTTCTTAAAGAAGAGTTGTATATGATGCAACCAGAAGGTTTTGTCGATCCTAAAGGTGCTAACAAAGTGTGCAAGCTCCAGCGATCCATTTATGGACTGGTGCAAGCATCTCGGAGTTGGAATATAGGCTTTGATAGTGTGATGAAAGCATATGGTTTTATACAGACTTTCGAAGAAACCTGTATTTATAAAAAAGTGAGTGGGAGCTCTGTAGCATTTCTAATATTATATGTGGATGACATATTGTTGATTGGAAATGATATAGAATTTCTGGATAGCACAAAAGGATACTTGAATAAGAGTTTTTCAATGAAAGACCTCGGTGAAGTTGCTTATATATTGGGCATCAAGATCTATAGAGATAGATCAAGACGCTTAATTGGACTTTCACAAAGCACATACCTTGATAAAGTTTTGAAGAAGTTCAAAATGGATCAGTCAAAGAAAGGGTTCTTGCCTGTGTTATAAGGTGTGAAGTTGAGTCAGACTCAATGCCTGACCACTGCAGAAGACAGAGAGAAAATGAAAGTCATTCTCTATGCTTCAGCCATAGGTTCTATCATGTATGCAATGTTGTGTACCTGACATGATGTGTGCCTTGCTATAAGTCTAGCAGGGAGGTACCAAAGTAATCCATGAGTGGATCACTGGACATTGGTCAAGAAGATCCTGAAGTACCTAAAAATGACTAAGGACATGATTCTCATTTATGGAGGTGACAAAGAGCTCATCGTAAATGGTTACGTCGATGCTAGATTTGACACTGATCCGAATGACTCTAAGTCTCAAACCGGATATGTATTTATATTGAATGGTGGAGCTGTCAGTTGATGCGGTTCCAAGCAAAGCATCGTGGAGGGATCTACGTGTGAAGCGGAGTACATAGCTGCTTCGGAAGCAGCAAATGAAGGAGTCTGGATGAATGACTTCATATCCGATCTAGGTGTAATACCTAGTGCATCGGGTCCAATGAAAATCTTTTGTGACAATACTAGAGCAATTGCCTTGGCGAAAGAATCCAGATTTCACAAAAGAACCAAACACATCAAGAGACGCTTCAACTCCATCCGTGATCAAGTCAAGGAGGGAGACATAGAGATTTGCAAAATACATACGGATCTGAATGTGGTAGACCCGTTGACTAAGCCTCTTCCATAAGCAAAACATGATCATCACCAAGACTCCATGAGTGTTAGAATCATCACAATGTAATCTAGATTATTGACTCTAGTGCAATTGGGAGACTGAAGGAAATATGCCCTAGAGGCAATAATAAAGTTGTTATTTATATTTCCTTATATCATGATAAATGTTTATTATTCATGCTAGAATTGTATTAACCGGAAACTTGATACATGCGTGGATACATAGACAAAACACTGTGTCCCTAGTAAGCCTCTACTAGACTAGCTCGTTGATCAAAGATGGTTAAGTTTCCTAACCATAGACATGTGTTGTTATTTGATTAACGGGATCACATCATTAAGAGAATTATGTAATGGACAAGACCCATCCGTCAGCTTAGCATAATGATCATTAAGTTTTATTGTTATTGCTTTCTTCATGACTTATACATATTCCTTTTGACTATGAGATTATGCAACTCCCGGATATCGGAGGAATACCTTGTGTGCTATCAATCGTCACAACGTAACTGGGTGATTATAAAGATGCTCTACAGGTATCTCCGAGGGTGTTTTTTGGGTTGGCATAGATCGAGATTAGGATTTGTCACTCCGAGTATCGGAGAGGTATCTTTGGGCCCTCTCGGTAATGCACATCATGATAAGCTTTGCAAGCAATGTGACTAATGAGTTAGTTACGGGATGATGCAGTACGAAACGAGTAAAGAGACTTGCCGGTAACGAGATTGAACTAGGTATGAAGATACCGACGATCGAATCTCGGGCAAGTAACATACCGATGACAAAGGGAATAACGTATGTTGCCATTATGGTACGACCGATAAAGATCTTCGTATAATATGTGGGAACCAATATGAGCATCTAGGTTCCGTTGTTGGTTATTGACCGGAGAGGTGTCTCGGTCATGTCTACATAGTTCTCGAACGCGTAGGGTCCGCACGCTTAACGTTCGATGACGATTTGTTTTATATGAGTTATGTGATTTGGTGACCGAATGTTGGTCGTAGTCCCAGATGTGATCACGGACATGATGAGGAGTCTCGAAATGGTCGAGAGGTAAAGATTGATATATTGGATGATAGTATTCGGACACCGGAAGTGTTCCGAAATGTATCAGGTACATATCGGAGTACCGGAGGGGTTATCGGAACCCCTCAGGGGAAGATATGGGCCATAGGGGTCATAAGAGGGAGGCACACTAGCCCACAAAAGGGGTGGCGCGCCCCCCACAGGGAAGGAGGCCTAATTGGACTAGGAGAGGGGGCGGCGCCCCCTTTCCTTCTCCCCTCTCTCTCTTTCCCCCTTTCCCCCTCCGGTAAAAGGAAAGGAGCCCAAGTAGGATTCCTCCTACTTGGGCGCGCCTAGGGCCGGCCTCCTCCCCCTCCCTCCTTTATATACGTGGGGGGGGGGGGGGGCTACAACGCACATCAATTGTTCCAAGCCGTGTGCGGCGCCCCCTCCACACTTTACGCCTCCGGTCATATTCACGTAGTGCTTAGGCGAAGCCCTGCACGGATCACTTCACCATCACCGTCACCACGTCGTCGTGCTGACGAAACTCTCCCTCGACACTTTGCTGGATCAAGAGTTCGAGGGACGTCATCGAGCTGAATGTGTGTGAACTCAGATGTGCCGTACGTTCGATGCTTGATCGGTCGGAACGAGAAGAAGTTCGACTACATCAACTGCATTAACAAACGCTTCCGCTTTCGGTCTACGAGGGTACGTGGACACAATCTTCCCTTCTTGTTACTATGCATCTCCTAGATAGATCTTGCGTGATCGTATGATTTTTTTTGAAATTGCATGCTACGTTCCCCAACAATATAGGCTAGAGTAATGGTTTGCATATGCTTGCTAGTTTACTCGCGAAGGAAACCACGTGCAGTGAACTAGAAAGACTCCGCTCAAAATAAAAAGTAAGCCGGCAAGAACACTCACGTGGATGGGCCGCTGATGTGGATAGGTTGCACAAGATGAATAGGATAGTGGGATGAGTCTCTTAGGAATATAGGATAGGATAACACATACACCATATGCTACATAAACCGCAAATATAAACCCGCCAGGCGAGGAGGACATCAACTGGGGACGTGTCCCATGAATAA
This sequence comes from Triticum urartu, assembly GCF_056163025.1. Lineage (NCBI taxonomy): Eukaryota > Viridiplantae > Streptophyta > Magnoliopsida > Poales > Poaceae > Triticum > Triticum urartu. The sequence continues at coordinate 106,491,439 of NC_141873.1, forward strand.
GTTAATGAGGATGCGTCGCGGAACCACCAACATGAAGCAAGAACATCCATACGAGGTTCGATGAAGATAGGGGACACTCCTGTACCACCTTGACGCTTGCCCATATTCAACACTAGGTTCAATTATTCTAGCTGCCACCATCGGCACCAATACAATATCCAATAGATGTGGCTGAATCAGATCCATGGGACCATTGCCCCCGCGAGCCTGCTGCCAGCGTCGAAGCGAACATCATAGGTCCAAGAGACTTATTCAACTGGTGCGACATTGTCTCCATCTTAGCATCGCCGTTGGGACGACCGAATTAGAGATATATGTGAAAAAGGAGAACTTATCGGGTAAAACACGGGTTATGTGGCCCAACCCATCAGTATTAAATTCTTTTTTTGATGCATGTGTACTTTGCCAAATCAGATTATCCTTTTATTGAAGACGATATCATGTAATGTACAAGTCATGATTTTATCAATCCTTAAATGATTCATGCGTTCATTTTTATAGGTAGTGTGTACGCGTAGGTGTTTTCTTTAGAGAGAAACGCATGTGTTGGTGGTCAAATTAAGTTTAGTAAAAAAATCAAGACAACAATTTAGTGGTCCTATTGTTTTTGATATAACTCATCATTCATGCCTAATGGTAATTTAGTCGTTCTAAATTGATGACATTTTACTAAGAGCCTGGCCAAGCTCTGTACGGTGAACTAATCATGAACTTTTACATGTTAGGTCACTCATCTGTTATTGGATGATTAGGATGACAGTGGTATCACAACTCAGCAGAGTTCAAGTCATAGACTTACACTAATGCTCGCATTTTTTTGAATTTATTCCCGTCATTCCAGTGATGTGTGTTCAATGGAAGGAGACGACCTCATCGGCTACGAATACGTCTATAACGACTTTGTCAATCTCAAGATTATATGCCGGCTAAGTCTTTCGAAGGTGCTCATAAAAACATGATGTGTATGTGTTCGTTCATATGAGTGAGTACTATGTTAAAAAAATTGGTCAAAACTAACCACAAACTAACCATGAAATTTTACGTGCCAGGTTGGTCGTTCTAATCTGATGCATGACATAGGCTGCTAGGCCTGCTGCTGGTGTAAGATCATCAGCGAACCAAATACGCTCATTCCATGTACCATACGATCTAACAGCACGGCCCCCGCCATGGCAGTTGGCCAGCAGCAAGGACCGGCCTGTGCGCCTGCCATCACAGCTCGGAGAGGACAGCTACCTGGCACCAAACGAGTCCCTGCGAAGCCGTCACCGCTTTGCATCGCCAGCACCAAACGAGACATCATATGCCGTGACGGACGACCCTTCAACGGGAATCAGTGTCGATCTCTGCGGGACTGTGGCCCGGCCATGGCGACCAAGGTACAGCTAGCGCAAGTGTCGGCGGGAGTTCCAGCGCCACGGAACGTTGGGTGTGTGCCGTCAAGGCGGAGGATCTCACTGACGACCTTCGATGCGTATCCGACTCGGACCGTACTTCTTCTCCAACAGTGTTTGCGGCGAGTGGCGACGACAGGCTCGAAGGCGTTGTGCCGACTGCTATGCGCGCCTTCTCCAGTGCCTTGTGCCCGTCGTTCTTCTCTTCTGCCGTCTCTTGGCTCGGTCATGTTGCTTTGGATCTTGAAACGGAGGTAAAAACGTTGCCTCATTTCATTAATAAAGAAAAAGAAAGGGAACCCTATCACCGTAAGAAAGAAAGAAAGTAACTCTCGGGCTCTGCCCCCGCGTCGCTCCGGCCCCAGGGGCGGCACGGGCGGCGACCCCAGCCACCGAGGCGCTCGGCCCCTTGATCCCCTCCGCCCCCTCGCCGTCGCCGGTGCCTCCCGCGGGCAAAGCTCGTGCGGAGCGGGCGGCGGCGGGGTCTCCTCTCGCGCTGGCGGGCGCTGTAGAATGGGGATCTCGTGGCGTTGGGCAGCGGCTGGCGTCGGCGAGCAGCCTTGTGCCCTGGCGTGGAGGCGGTGGTCCTGCTGCGGCTTGGCGACCTGCAGTGGTTCGGCGGTGGCAGCGGGGCTCGGACGGCTTGATGGGGCGGCGGGCCCCGATCTGACGGAGTGGATCCGGATGGTGGAGGTGCTCTGGCGGCTCTTGGCAGCATAGATCCGGCGGTTGGGGCTGCGGCCGGAGGCTCCTGGCTCTTCGGCGGCGCCGCCCCTGCTGCTATTGTGGCTGTGGTAGATGTGCTCGGGTTTCGGCCTGGCAACTCTGCTCGGTGAGATGGGGTGGGGTGGCGGCCCCCCTCCCTGCCTGGTGCTGCGGTGGTGGCCGGCTTGCTAGCCCGGCGTGGCTGGCGGCGTGGTGGAGGCTGCCGGGGCGGCGGCCCCGGATTTGGTGGAAGCGGCTTCGGCTGGGGGGTGGTGCGCGCGTCTGGGCGTGGTGGATCGTGGGATCCCACGACCAGTGCGAGGTTGGCCTTGACAGGATGGGGTTTGTTGGTTGCGTTAATGCGGGCAGGTGATGGTTGAGCATCTCCGGGAGAAATCCTGTGTCCGGCCTTTGCCGGATCGGGCGACGGCGACGTCCGTGGGCGTCGTGCTCTTTCTTGGAAGTGTTGCTGTTGTGTGGTGCTCCTCCTCCCTCCCCGCGGCCTTGGCTTCGGAGGGAAACCTCAGATCTTCAGGATCGGGTGATGAAGGCGCCTTCACGTCTTCTTCCTCCTTGGGGGCATCATCTCAGAGCCGGCCACAACTTGGAGACCAGTGGATGGCGGCATCTTCGCCGTGTGGGTTGCGGCATCTTCGCCGCGTGGTTTGCGGCATCTTCGCCGCGTAGTTTGCTGAGGCGGCCATTTCGGGGGCGTGGATTTCTGTTTGGCAACGATGATGGCTTCGAGAGGAGCTTTGGTCGCGGCTCAGGCTTCGATAGTCGGATCTTCCCGGCGTGTCCGAGGTGCTCTTCCGCTGGTTGCTTGGTTGCTTTGAAGTCGGAGCTGTGGTGGAGTGTGTCCAGGCGGTGACGATGACAGGCGCTCGGTGGTTGGTTTCGGAGGGCACGGGCGGCGCAAGTCCTGCATATTTCCCTTGTGATGATCATCGTCAAAGTCGGAGCTGTCGGTTGTTCACGCGTGTGGCCTTCTGTTGGCATGTGCCATCATGGTTTTCTGTGGAGCTGTTTGTAGCTCTATGATCCCATGTCGGTGGCCAGGTTGGCCGGTAGTGCCCATGTCATGTGGGTTGAGTTGTATCGGTTTTAGCTCGGCTTTCCGTCAATTAACCGGGCAATTCTCTTCTTCTTAATCAATGAAAATGACAAATCTTTTGCCTTGTTTCAAAAAAAAAGTTGCCGAACGGAAAACCGAGCAAAAAATCATTACAACATGCCAACATAGAACACACAGGGCGATCTGTCCACCCGCACAAGAAACACATAGGCCACTGAGGAAAAAAGCGTCGTCGAGGTTGCAGCCCGATGTCATCGTCGTTACACTTCCGCAAGGCCGACTCCGGCTCCACCATCGATGACCACCGAAGAAGCCCACACCGCAAAAAAGCATCAAGGCCTGCGCCGACCAATGCCAAATAGTCAGCCACACGCATCGGCGACCAGACAACTCCGACTCGCCGAGCCAGCGCCAGAGCCGACCATCCGTCTCGTCTCATCATCACCGCAAGGGCCCCTGCTCAGCAACTCCGACTTCAGAAAGACAAAGAGGGGCACGACAAGCCCTCGAACACACCGGGAGAGACCGACTACCAAGACCCATCAGCAAGCCTGCTCCGCTCGAAACTGCCATCGTGTCAGACAAGAAGCCGCGTGAACATCCACATCGACGGACGGGTACCAGCCGACCTGAAAGTGCAACCAATCCCCAGGTGGTTTTGGTAATTCATAACAAATATAGCTCACTGAACTAATATCCATTCAAGTTTAATATTTTAGAAAGTTCAATGAATGGCATGACATGAACTAGAGATGTGGACCCCTCAAAATGCTAAGGACACATGTTGGCAAAAGCTCAAGGCTCTTCATTTATATTTTAGTGATCCAAGATCACATCGAGTCCATAGGAAAGCCAATACTATTAAAAGGGATGATGTGTTGCTTAATGGTCTACTTGCTCAAAATGCTTAGTGATATTGCTCCAAAGCCCCCAACCACTCTCATTCCAAATATGTCCAAAACCCAAAGTCAAACTCGGCCCCATCGAATTCTTCTATCTGGCACCACCGAGTTCATTTGACATAGCCACTGCCAGAAACCCTAACACCTCGGTCACACTGATACGGATCTCGGTCTCACCAAGATGGTCATGCAAACTCTCTATTTCCCTTTTGTAACATTTCGCTCTCACCGAAATGAGCAATCGGTCACACCGAGTTTGCTTGACCAACTTTTTGTTTGCTCTTTGTTGAAATCGGTCTCACTGAGTTCACGCAATCGGCGCACCGAAATGAGGTTTTGCCCTAGCCCTAGCACATCGATCCCACCGAGTTGTTCTAGTCGGTCCCACCGAGATTCCTAACGTTCACATTTTGAACTGAATCGGTCTCACCGAGTTTTTCTATTTGGGTTGACCGAGTTGGGTCAAATGTGTGTAACGGTTGGATTTTGTGTGAAGATTATATATACCCCTCCACCCTCTTCTCCATAAGAGAGAGAGAGTCATCAGAACATGTCTACACTTACAGCTTACATTTTCTGAGAGAGAACCATCTCCTCATGTGTTGAGATCAAGATATTCCAATCCTACCACAAGAATCTTGATTTCTAGCCTTCCCCAAGTTGCTTTCCACTCAAATCATCTTTCCACCATATCCAAATCTGTGTGAGAGAGTTGAGTGTTGGGGAGCTGAAGGAAATATGCCCTAGAGGCAATAATGAAGTTATTATTTATTTCCTTATATCATGATAAAAGTTTATTATTCATGCTAGAATTGTATTAACCGGAAACATAATACATGTGTGAATACATAGACAAACAGAGTGTCACTAGTATGCCTCTACTTGACTAACTCGTTAATCAAAGATGGTTATGTTTCCTAACCATGGACAAAGAGTTGTTATTTGATTAACGGGATCACATCATTAGTTGAATGATCTAATTGACATGACCCATTCCATTAGCTTAGCACCCGATCATTTAGTATGTTGCTATTGCTTTCTTCATGACTTATACATGTTCCTATGACTATGAGATTATGCAACTCCCGTTTGCCAGAGGAACACTTTGTGTGCTACCAAACGTCACAACGTAACTGGGTGATTATAAAGGAGCTCTATAGGTGTCTCCAAAGGTACATGTTGGGTTGGCGTATTTCGAGATTAGGATTTGTCACTCCGATTGTCGGAGAGGTATCTCTGGGCCCTCTCGGTAATGCACATTACTTAAGCCTTGCAAGCATTGCAACTAATGAGTTAGTTGCGGGATGACGTATTACAGAACGAGTAAAGAGACTTGCCGGTAACGAGATTGAACTAGGTATTGAGATACCGACGATCGAATCTCGGGCAAGTAACATACCGATGACAAAGGGAACGACGTATGTTGTTATGCGGTCTGACCGATAAAGATCTTCGTAGAATATGTAGGAGCCAATATGAGCATCCAGGTTCCGCTATTGGTTATTGACCGGAGACGTGTCTCGGTCATGTCTACATTGTTCTCGAACCCGTAGGGTCCGCACGCTTAAGGTTTCGATGACAGTTATATTATGAGTTTATGAGTTTTGATGTACCGAAGTTAGTTCGGAGTCCCGGATGTGATCACGGACATGACGAGGAGTCTCAAAATGGTCGAGACATAAAGATTGATATATTAGACGGCTATATTCGGACACCGGAAGTGTTCCGGGTGATTTCGGAGAAAACCGGAGAGCCGGAGGGTTACCAGAACCCCCCCGGGAGAAGTAATGGGCCATATGGGCCTTAGTGGAGAAAGAGAGGGGCAGCCAAAGGTGGGCCGCGCGCCTCCTCCCCCCTGGTCCAAATTGGACTAGGAGAGGGGGGCGGCGCCCCCCTTTCCCTCTCCCTCCCCACTTCCTTCCCCCTCCTAGTAGGAGTCCTACTCCTACTAGGAGGAGGACTCCTCCTTGGCGCGCCTATAGGGCCGGCCGGCCTCCTCCCCTTGCTCCTTTATATATGGGGGCAGGGGGCACCCCTAGAGACACAAGTTGATCCATGTGATCATATTCTTAGCCGTGTGCGGTGCCCCCTTCCACCATAGTCCTCAATAATATTGTAGCGGTGCTTAGGCGAAGCCCTGCGACGGTAGTACATCAAGATCGTCACCACGCCGTCGTGCTGACGGAACTCTTCCCCGACACTTTGCTGGATCGGAGTCCGGGGATCATCATCGAGCTGAACGTGTGCTAGAACTCGGAGGTGCCGTGGTTTCGGTGCTTGATCGGTCGGGCCGTGGAGATGTACGACTACATCAACCAAGTTAACGCTTCCGTTGTTGATCTACAAGGGTACGTAGATCACACTCTCCCCTCTCGTTGCTATGCATCACCATGATCTTGCGTGTGCATAGGAATTTTTTTGAAATTACTACGTTCCCCAACAGTGGCATCCGAGCCTAGGTTTTATATGTTGATGTTATATGCACGAGTAGAACACAAGTGAGTTGTGGGCGATATAAGTCATACTGCTTACCGGCATGTCATACTTTGGTTCGGCGGTATTGTTGGACAAAGCGGCCCGGACCGACATTACGCGTACGCTTACGCGAGACCGGTTCTCCCGACGTGCTTTGCACATAGGTGGCTTGCGGGTGACAGTTTCTCCAACTTTAGTTGAACCGAGTGTGGCTACGCCCGGTCCTTGCGAAGGTTAAAATAGCACCAACTTGACAAACTATCATTGTGGTTTTGATGCGTAGGTAAGATTGGTTCTTGCTTAAGCCCGTAGCAGCCACGTAAAACTTGCAACAACAAAGTAGAGGACGTCTAACTTGTTTTTGCAGGGCATGTTGTGATGTGATGGTCAAGACATGATGCTAAATTTTATTGTATGAGATTATCATGTTTTGTAACCGAGTTATCGGCAACTGGCAGGAGCCATATGGTTGTCGCTTTATTGTATGCAATGCAATCGCGCTGTAATGCTTTACTTTATCACTAAGCGGTAGCGATAGTCGTGGAAGCATAAGATTGGCGAGACGACAACGATGCTACGATGGAGATCAAGGTGTCGCGCCGGTAACGATGGTGATCACGACGGTGCTTCGGAGATGGAGATCACAAGCACAAGATGATGATGGCCATATCATATCACTTATATTGATTGCATGTGATGTTTATCTTTTTATGCATCTTATCTTGCTTTGATTGACGGTAGCATTATAAGATGATCTCTCACTAAATTATTAAGAAGTGTTCTCCCTGAGTATGCACCGTTGCGAAAGTTCTTCGTGCTGAGACACCACGTGATGATCGGGTGTGATAGGATCTACGTTCAAATACAACGGGTGCAAAATAGTTGCACAAGCGGAATACTCAGGTTATACTTGACGAGCCAAGCATATACAGATATGGCCTCGGAACACGGAGACCGAAAGGTCAAGCGTGAATCATATAGTAGATATGATCAACATAGTGATGTTCACCAATGAAACTACTCCATCTCATGTGATGATCGGACATGGTTTAGTTGATTTGGATCACGTAATCACTTAGAGGATTAGAGGGATGTCTATCTAAGTGGGAGTTCTTTAAGTAATATGATTAATTGAACCTAAATTTATCATGAACTTAGTACCTGATAGTATCTTGCTTGTTTATGTATGATTGTAGATAAATGGCCCGTGTTGTTGTTCCATTGAATTTTAATGCGTTCCTTGAGAAAGCAAAGTTGAAAGATGATGGTAGCAATTACACAGACTGGGTCCGTAACTTGAGGATTATCCTCATTGCTGCACAGAAGAATTACGTCCTGGAAGCACCGCTGGGTGCCAGGCCTGCTGCTGGAGCAACACCAGATGTTGTGAACGTCTGGCAGAGCAAAGCTGATGACTACTCGATAGTTCAGTGTGCCATGCTTTACGGCTTAGAACCGGGACTTCAACGACGTTTTGAACGTCATGGAGCATATGAGATGTTCCAGGAGTTGAAGTTAATATTTCAAGCAAATGCCCGGATTGAGAGATATGAAGTCTCCAATAAGTTCTATAGCTGCAAGATGGAGGAGAACAGTTCTGTCAGTGAGCATATACTCAAAATTTCTGGGTATAATAATCACTTGATTCAAATGGGAGTTAATCTTCGAGATGATTGCGTCATTGACAGAATTCTCCAATCACTGCCACCAAGCTACAAGAGCTTCGTGATGAACTATAATATGCAAGGGATGAATAAGACTATTCCCAAGCTCTTCGCAATGCTGAAAGCTGCGGAGGTAGAAATCAAAAAGGAGCATCAAGTGTTGATGGTCAACAAGACCACTAGTTTCAAGAAAAAGGGCAAAGGGAAGAAGAAGGGTAACTTCAAGAAGAACAGCAAGCAAGTTGCTGCTCAAGAGAAGAAACCCAAGTCTGGACCTAAGCCTGAAACTAAGTGCTTCTACTGCAAGCAGACTGGTCACTGGAAGCGGAACTGCCCCAAGTATTTTGCGGATAAGAAGGATGGCAAGGTGAACAAAGGTATAGGTGATATACATGTTATTGATGTGTACCTTACTAATGCTCGCAGTAGCACCTGGGTATTTGATACTGGTTCCGTTGCTAATATTTGCAACTCGAAACAGGGACTACGAATTAAGCGAAGATTGGCTAAGGACGAGGTGATGATGCGCGTGGGAAACGGTTCCAAAGTCGATGTGATCGCGGTCGGCACGCTACCTCTACATCTACCTTCGGGATTAATATTAGACCTAAATAATTGTTATTTGGTGCTAGCGTTAAGCATGAACATTATATCTGGATCTTGTTTGATGCGAGACGGTTATTCATTTAAATCAGAGAATAATGGTTGTTCTATTTATATGAGTAATATCTTTTATGGTCATGCACCATTGAAGAGTGGTCTATTCTTATTGAATCTCGACAGTAGTAACACACATATTCATAATGTTGAAGCCAAAAAATGCAGAGTTGATAATGATAGTGCAACTTATTTGTGGCACTGCCGTTTAGGTCATATCGGTGTAAAGCGCATGAAGAAACTCCATACTGATGGACTTCTGGAACCACTTGATTATGAATCACTTGGTACTTGCGAACCGTGCCTCATGGGCAAGATGACTAAAACGCCGTTCTCCGGTACTATGGAGAGAGCAACAGATTTGTTGGAAATCATACATACAGATGTATGTGGTCTGATGAATATTGAGGCTCGTAGCGGATATCGTTATTTTCTCACCTTCACAGATGACTTAAGCAGATATGGGTATATCTACTTAATGAAACATAAGTCTGAAACGTTTGAAAAGTTCAAAGAATTTCAGAGTGAAGTTGAAAATCATCATAACAAGAAAATATAGTTTCTACGATCTGATCGTGGAGGAGAATGTTTGAATTACGAGTTTGGTGTACATTTGAAACAATGCGGAATAGTTTCACAACTCACGCCACCCGGAACACCACAGCGTAATGGTGTGTCCGAACGTCGTAATCATACTTTACTAGATATGGTGCGATCTATGATGTCTCTTACTGATTTACCGCTATCGTTTTGGGGTTATGCTTTGGAGACGGCCGCATTCACGTTAAATAGGGCACCATCAAGATCCGTTGAGACGACGCCTTATGAACTATGGTTTGGCAAGAAACCAAAGTTGTCGTTTCTGAAAGTTTGGGGCTGCGATGCTTATGTGAAAAAGCTTCAACCTGATAAGCTCAAACCCAAATCGGAGAAATGTGTCTTCATAGGATATCCAAAGGAGACTATTGGATACACCTTCTATCACAGATCCGAAGGCAAGACTTTTGTTGCTAAGTTCGGAAACTTTCTAGAGAAGGAGTTTCTCTCGAAAGAAGTGAGTGGGAGGAAAGTAGAACTTGACGAGGTAACTGTACCTTCTCCCTTATTGGAAAGTAGTGCATCACAGAAAACTGTTTCTGTGACACCTACACCAATTAGTGAGGAAGCTAATGACAATGATCATGAAACTTCAGAACAAGATACTACTGAACCTCGTAGATCAACCAGAGTGAGATCCGCGCCAGAGTGGTACGGTAATCCAGTTCTGGAAGTCATGCTACTAGATCATGATGAACCTACGAACTATGACGAAGCGATGGTGAGCCCAGATTCCGCAAAATGGCTTGAAGCCATGAAATCTGAGATGGGATCCATGTATGAGAACAAAGTGTGGACTTTGGTTGACTTGCCCAATGATCGCCAAGCAATTGAGAATAAATGGATCTTCAAGAAGAAGACTGACGCCGACGGTAATATTTCGGTCTACAAAGCTCGACTTGTCACAAAAGGGTTTCGGCAAGTTCAAGGGGTTGACTACGATGAGACCTTCTCACCCGTAGCGATGCTTAAGTCTGTCCGAATCATGTTAGCAATTGCCGCATTATGATTATGAAATTTGGCAGATGGATGTCAAAACTGCATTCCTGAATGGATTTCTGGAAGAAGAGTTGTATATGATACAACCGGAAGGTTTTGTCGATCCAAAGGGAGCTAACAAAGAGTGCAAGCTCCAGCGATCCATTTATGGACTGGTGCAAGCCTCTCGGAGTTGGAATAAACGCTTTGATAGTGTGATCAAAGCATTTGGTTTTATACAGACTTTTGGAGAAGTCTGTATTTACAAGAAAGTGAGTGGGAGCTCTGTAGCATTTTTAATATTATATGTGGATGACATATTACTGATCGGAAATGATATAGAATTTCTGGATAGCATAAAGGGATACTTGAATAAGAGTTTTTCAATGAAAGACCTCGGTGAAGCTGCTTACATATTAGGCATAAAGATCTATAGAGATAGATCAAGACGTTTAATTGGACTTTCACAAAGCACATACCTTGACAAGATTTTGAAGAAGTTCAAAATGGATCAAGCAAAGAAAGGGTTCTTTCCTGTGTTACAAGGTGTGAAGTTGAGTCAGACTCAATGCCCGACCACTGCAGAAGATAGAGAGAAAATGAAAGATGTTCCCTATGCTTCAGCCATAGGCTCTATCATGTATGCAATGCTGTGTACCAAACCTGATGTGTGCCTTGCTATAAGTCTACCAGGGAGGTACCAAAGTAATCCAGGAGTGGATCACTGGACAGCGGTCAAGAACATCCTGAAGTATCTGAAAAGGACTAAGGATATGTTTCTCGTATATGGAGGTGACAAAGAGCTCATCGTAAACGGTTACGTTGATGCAAGCTTTGACACTGATCCGGACGATTCTAAATCACAAACCGGATACGTGTTTACATTAAACGGTGGAGCTGTCACTTGGTGCAGTTCTAAACAAAGCGTCGTGGCGGGATCTACGTGTGAAGCGGAATACATAGCTGCTTCGGAAGCAGCAAATGAAGGAGTCTGGATGAAGGAGTTCATATCCGATCTAGGTGTCATACCTAGTGCATCGGGTCCAATGAAAATCTTTTGTGACAATACTGGTGCAATTGCCTTGGCGAAGGAATCCAGATTTCACAAGAGAACCAAGCACATCAAGAGACGCTTCAATTCCATCCGGGATCTAGTCCAGGTGGGAGACATAGAGATTTGCAAGATACATACGGATCTGAATATTGCAGACCCGTTGACTAAGCCTCTTCCACGAGCAAAACATGATCAGCACCAAGGCTCCATGGGTGTTAGAATCATTACTGTGTAATCTAGATTATTGATTCTAGTGCAAGTGGGACACTGAAGGAAATATGCCCTAGAGGCAATAATGAAGTTATTATTTATTTCCTTATATCATGATAAAAGTTTATTATTCATGCTAGAATTGTATTAACCGGAAACATAATACATGTGTGAATACATAGACAAACAGAGTGTCACTAGTATGCCTCTACTTGACTAACTCGTTAATCAAAGATGTTTATGTTTCCTAACCATGGACAAAGAGTTGTTATTTGATTAACGGGATCACATCATTAGTTGAATGATCTGATTGACATGACCCATTCCATTAGCTTAGCACCCGATCGTTTAGTATGTTGCTATTGCTTTCTTCATGACTTATGCATGTTCCTATGACTATGAGATTATGCAACTCCCGTTTGCCAGAGGAACACTTTGTGTGCTACCAAACGTCACAACGTAACTGGGTGATTATAAAGGAGCTCTATAGGTGTCTCCAAAGGTACATGTTGGGTTGGCGTATTTCGAGATTAGGATTTGTCACTCCGATTGTCGGAGAGGTATCTCTGGGCCCTCTCGGTAATGCACATTAATTAAGCCTTGCAAGCATTGCAACTAATGAGTTAGTTGCGGGATGATGTATTACAGAATGAGTAAAGAGACTTGCCGGTAACGAGATTGAACTAGGTATTGAGATACCGACGATCGAATCTCGGGCAAGTAACATACCGATGACAAAGGGAACGACGTATGTTGTTATGCGGTCTGACCGATAAAGATCTTCGTAGAATATGTAGGAGCCAATATGAGCATCCAGGTTCCGCTATTGGTTATTTACCGGAGACGTGTCTCGGTCATGTCTACATTGTTCTCGAACCCGTAGGGTCCGCACGCTTAAGGTTTCGATGACAGTTATATTATGAGTTTATGAGTTTTGATGTACCAAAGTTAGTTCGGAGTCCCAGATGTGATCACGGACATGACGAGGAGTCTCAAAATGGACGGCTATATTCGGACACCGGAAGTGTTCCGGGTGATTTCGGAGAAAACCGGAGAGCCGGAGGGTTACCGGAACCCCCCCGGGAGAAGTAATGGGCCATATGGGCCTTAGTGGAGAAAGAGAGGGGCAGCCAAAGGTGGGCCGCGCGCCTCCTCCCCCCTGGTCTGAATTGGACTAGGAGAGGGGGGCGGCGCCCCCCTTTCCCTCTCCCTCCCCACTTCCTTCCCCCTCCTAGTAGGAGTCCTACTCCTACTAGGAGGAGGACTCCTCCTTGGCGCGCCTATAGGGCCGGCCGGCCTCCTCCCCTTGCTCCTTTATATATGGGGGCAGGGGGCACCCCTAGAGACACAAGTTGATCCATGTGATCATATTCTTAGCCGTGTGCGGTGCCCCCTTCCACCATAGTCCTCGATAATATTGTAGCGGTGCTTAGGCGAAGCCCTGCGACGGTAGTACATCAAGATCGTCACCACGCCGTCGTGCTGACGGAACTCTTCCCCAACACTTTGCTGGATCGGAGTCCGGGGATCATCATCGAGCTGAACGTGTGCTAGAACTCGGAGGTGCCGTGGTTTCGGTGCTTGATCGGTCGGGCCGTGGAGACGTACGACTACATCAACCAAGTTAACGCTTCCGTTCTCGATCTACAAGGGTACGTAGATCACACTCTCCCCTCTCGTTGCTATGCATCACCATGATCTTGCGTGTGCGTAGGAATTTTTTTGAAATTACTACATTCCCCAACAGGAGCATCATTTGAAGCACAAGAGCAAGGAGTTCATCATCAACACAACATCTATTACCTTTTGGAGAGTGGTGTCTCCTAGATTGGTTAGGTGTCGCTTGGGAGCCCCCGACAAGATTGTGGAGTTGAACGAAGAAATTTGTAAGGGAAAGGAGATCGCCTACTTCATGAAGATCTACCCGAGTGAGGCAAGTCCTTCGTGGGCGATGGTTATGGTGGGATAAACAAGGTTGCTTCTTCGTGGACCCTTCATGGGTGGAGCCCTCCGTGGAGTCGCGGAACCGTTACCTTTCATTTCATGGGTTTAAGTCTCCATCAACGTGGATGTACGACAGCACCACCTATCGAAACCACGCCAAAAATCTCCGTGTCATCTTCGCGTTTGCACTCTCCAAACCCTTCCCTTTACCTTCATATGCAATGTTTTACTTTTGCTGCTACACTCTTAGAATTGCATATGTAGGTTGATTGTTTGACTTGTGCTAATTGCTAAAATCTGCTCATAACTAAAATTGGAAAAATGTTATATTTTATTTGGCCAAGTAGTCTAATCACCCCCTCTAGACCTACTTTCGATCCTATAACTGGTATCAGAGTTTTACTCTCCATTTGCCTTGATTTCCATAGCTATGGTGATCATAGCATTGGTTTCACAATCTAGGAGAGTATGGCGTCTAGCAAGAAAAATTACCACCGTAGAGGTCCTTACTTTGATGGTACTAATTTTGCTAGTTGGAAGCATAAGATGAAAATGCAAAATCTTGGTCAAAAACCCGTCATTTGGGTTATTGTGCGCATTGATTTGCAAGGTGATTTCTCCGAGGATGGAAAAGAACCAGATCGTGAAGCGTCCGTGAAAGAAATGAAGATGTTGCAATACAATGCTCAAGCTTGCGATATTCTCTTCAACGGATTGTGTCTCAAAGAATTCAACAAAATCAGCCGCCTTGAGAATGCAAAGAAAATTTGGGATACTTTGGTTGATATGCAAAAAGGTACCGAGCCCGTCAAGGAATCCAAATTGGATGTGCTTCAAAGTCAACTTGACAAGTTTAAGATGAAGGATGGTGAAGGAGTCGCTGAGATGTACTCTAGACTTGCTCTCATCACAAATGAGATTGCCGGCTTAGGAATCGAAAAGATGATGGACAAATTCATCATCAAGAAGATCCTAAGAGCCTTGGATGGAAAATATGATACCTAATATGTCTCCAACGTATCTATAATTTTTTATTATCCCATGCTATTATATTATCTATTTTGGATGTTTTATATGCATTAATACGCTATTTTATACTCCCTCTGTAAACTTATATAAGAGCGTTTAGATCACTACTTTAGTGATCTAAACGCTCTTATATTAGTTTACGGAGGGAGTATGATTTTTGGGACTAACCTATTAACCTAGAGCCTAGGGCCAGTCCCTGTTTTTTTCTTCTTGTTTTAGAGTTTCATAGAAAAAGAATACCAAACGAAGTCCAAACGGAATGAAACTTTCGTGATGATATTTCTTGGACCAGAAGACATCTAGAGGGCTTGGAGTGCACATTAGGAAAGCCACGAGGCGGCCATAGGTCGCGAGGCGCGCCCAGGGGGTAGGGCGCGCCCCCACTGATACGTCCATTTTGCATCATGTTTTCATACTGTTATTTATAATGTTTTTATCCATAATAATTCTTTTTGGAGTAATTGTAATGCCTTTTCTCTCATAATTTGCAAGGTATACACAAAGAGGGAGAATTCGGCAGCTGGAAATCTGGACCTGGAAAAGCTACGTCAGGCCACCTATTCTGCACAACTTCAAACAAGCTAAAACTTCAGAGAGATTTTTTATCAAATATATGAGGAATATTGGAGCAAATAACTACCAGAGGGGGCCCACCAGGTGGGCACAACCCACCTAGGCGTGCCAGGGAGCCCAGACGCGTGATAACCCACAAGTATAGGGGATCGCAACAGTTTTCGAGGGTAGAGTATTCAACCCAAATTTATTGATTCGACACAAGGGGAGCCAAAGAATATTCTCAAGTATTAGCAGTTGAGTTGTCAATTCAACCACACATGGAAACTTAATATCTACATCAAGGTATTTAGTAGCAAAGTAATATGATAGTAGTGGTAATGGTAGCAAAAGTAATATTTTTGGGTTTTATAGTGATTGTAACAGTAGCAGCGAGAAAGTAAATAAGCGAAGAACAATATATGAAAAGCTCATAGGCATTGGACCGGTGATGGAGAATTATGCCGGATGCGATCGATCATGTAACAGTCATAACCTAGGGTGACACAGAACTAGCTCCAGTTCATCAATGTAATGTAGGCATGTATTCCGAATATAGTCATACGTGCTTATGGAAACAACTTGCATGACATCTTTCGTCCTACTCTCCCGTGGTAGCGGGGTCCTATTGGAAACTAAGGGATATTAAGGCCTCCTTTTAATATAGTACCGGACCAAAGCATTAACACATAGTGAATACATGAACTCCTCAAACTACGGTCATCACCGGGAGTGGTCCCAATTATTGTCACTTCGGGGTTGCCGGATCATAACACATAGTAGGTGACTATAGACTTGCAAGATATGATCAAGAACTCTCGTATATTGATGAAAACATAATAGGTTCAGATCTGGAATCATGACACTAGGGCCCTAGTGAAAAGCATTAAGCATAGCAAAGTCATAGCAATATCAATCTCAAAACATAGTGGATACTTGATACGTCCATTTTGCACCATGCTTTTATATCGATATTTATTGCATTATGGGTTGTTATTACACATTATGTCACAATACTTATGCCTATTCTCTCTTATTTTACAAAGTTTACATAAAGAGAGAGAATGCCGGCAACTGGGATTCTGGGCTGAAAAAGGAGCAAATATTAGAGACCTATTCTGCACAGCTCCAAAAGTCCTGAAACTTCACGGAAGCTATTTCCAGAATATAAAAAAATACTAAGCGCAAGAAGTTCCAGAGGGGGGCCACACCCTGGCCACGAGGGTGGGGGGCGCCCCCCTGCCTCGTGGGCCCCTTGGTGGCCCTCCCATGCCCATCTTCTGCTATATGGAGTCTTTCATCGAGGAAAAAATCATAAGCAAGCTTTCGGTACGAGACTCCGCCGCCACGAGGCGGAACCTTGGTGGAACCAATTTAGGGCTCCGGTGGAGCTGTTCTGCCAGGGACACTTCCCTCCGGGAGGGGGAAATCATCACCATCGTCATCACCAACGATCCTCTCATCGGGAGGGGGTCAATCTCCATCAACATCTTCACCAACACCATCTCCTCTCAAACCCTAGTTCATCTCTTGTATCCAATCTTTGTATCCAAACCTCGGATTGGTACCTGTAGGTTGCTAGTAGTGTTGATTACTCCTTGTAGTTGATGCTAGTTGGTTTACTTAGTGGAAGATCATATGTTCAGATCCATTATGCATATTAATACCCCTCTGATTATGAACATGAATATGCTTTGTGAGTAGTTACGTTTGTTCCTGAGGACATGGGAGAAGTCTTCCTATTAGTAGTCATGTGAATTTGGTAGTCGTTCGATATTTTGATGAGATGTATGTTGTCATCCCTCTAGTGGTGTCATGTGAACGTCGACTACATGACACTTCACCATCGTTTGGGCCTAGAGGGAGGCATTGGGAAGTAATAAGTAGATGATGGGTTGCTAGAGTGACAGAAGCTTAAACCCTAGTTTATGCGTTGCTTCGTAAGGGGCTGATTTGTATCCATATGTTTCATGCTATGGTTAGGTTTACCTTAATACTTCTGTTGTAGTTGCGGATGCTTGCAATAGGAGTTAGTCATAAGTGGATGCTTGTACAAGTAAGGACAACACCCATGCACCGGTCCACCCACATATCAAATTATCAAAGTACCGAACGCGAATCATATGATCGTGATGAAAACTAGCTTGACGATAATTCCCATGTGTCCTCGGGAGCGCTTTCCTTCATATAAGAGTTTGTCCAGGCTTGTCCTTTGCTACAAAAAGGATTGGGCCATCTTGTTGCACCTTATTTACTTTTATTACTTGTAACTCGTTACCAATTACCTTATCACAAAACTATCTGTTACCGATAATTTCAGTGCTTGCAGAGAATACCTTGCTGAAAACCGCTTATCATTTCCTCCTGCTCCTTGTTGGGTTCAACACTCTTACTTATCGAAAGGACTACGATAGATCCCCTATACTTGTGGGTCATCAATACTAGGGATCAAACCATAACAAAACTAACTCGATTACATGATAAATCTCATCCAACCCATCACCGTCCAGCAAGCCTACGATGGAATTACTCACGCACGGCGGTGAGCATCATGAAATTGGTGATGGAGGAAGGTTGATGATGACGATGGCGAAGGATTCCCCTCTCCGGAGCCCCGAACGAACTCCGGATCAGCCCTCCCGAGAGAGTTTAGGGCTTGGCGGCGACTCCGTATCATAAAACGCAATGAATCCTTCTCTCTGATTTTTTCTCCCTGAAAGTGAATATATGGAGTCAAGGTTGAGGTCGTTGGAGCGTCAGGGGGCCCACGAGGCAGGGGGCGCGCCTAGGGGGCAGGGCGCGCCCCCACCCTCGTGGACAGGTGGAGGCCCCCCTGACGTGGATTCTTCTTCCAGTATTTTTTTATATTCCAAAATAATTCTCCATTGATTTTCAGGTCATTCCGAGAACTTTTATTTCTGCACAAAAATAACACCATGGCAATTCTGCTGAAAACAGTGTCAGTCCGGGTTAGTTCCATTCAAATCATGCAAGTTAGAGTCCAAAACAAGGGCAAAAGTGTTTGGAAAAGTAGATACGACGGAGACGTATCAACTCCCCCAAGCTTAAACCTTTGCTTGTCCTCAAGCAATTTAGTTGATAAACTAAAAGTGATAAAGAAAAACTTTTACAAACTTTGTTTGCTCTTGTTGTTGTAAATATGTAAAGCCAACATTCAAGTTTTCAGCAAAGATTATGAACTAAACATATTCACAATAACAATTAGGTCTCATGTTTACTCATATCAATGGCATAATCAACTAGCGTGCAATAATAATAAATCTCGGATGAAAACACTTTCTCAAAACAATCATGATATGATATAACAAGATGGTATCTCGCTAGCCCTTTTCGAGACCGCAAAACATAAATGCATAGCACCTTTAAAGATCAAGGACTGACTAGACATTGTAATTCATGGTAAAAGAGATCCAGTCAAGTCATACTCAATGTAAACTAATAGTAATGAATGCAAATGACAGCGGTGCTCTCTAGCTAGTGCTTTTTAATAAGAGGATGATGACTCAACATAAAAGTAAATGGATAGGCCCTTCGCAGAGGGAATCATGGATTAATAGAGGTGCCAGAGCTCGGTTTTGAAATAGATATGAATACTATTTTGAGCGGTATACTTTCATTGTCAACATAACAATTGAGAGATGTCGATATCTTCCATGCTACACACATTATAGGCGGTTCCCAAACAGAATGGTAAAGTTTATACTCCCCCTCCACCAACAAGCATCAATACATGGCTTGCTCGAAACAACGAGTGCCTCCAACTAACAAGAGTCCCGCGGGAGTTTTGTTTGCAGTTATTTTGATTTGATTTGCATAAAGCATGGGACTGGGCATCCCGGTGACTAGCCCTTTTCTCGTGAGTGAGGAGCGGAGTCCACTCCTCTTGAGAATAACCCGCCTAGCATGGAAGATACAAACAGCCCTAGTTGATACATGAGCTATTCGAGCATACAAAACAGAATGTTTATTTGAAGGTTTAGAGTTTGGCACATACAAATTTTCTTGGAACGGCAAGTAGATACCATATATAGGTAGGTATGGTGGACTCATATGGAATAACTTTGGGGTTTATGGAGTTGGATGCACAAGCACTATTCCCGCTTAGTACAAGTGAAGGCTAGAAAAAGACTGGGAAGCGACCAGCTAGAGAGTGACAACAGTCATGAACATGCATTAAAATTAATCAACACCGAATGCAAGCATGAGTTAGATATAATGCACCATGAACATAAATATCGTAGAGGCTATGTTGATTTTGTTTCAACTACATGCGTGAACATGTGCCAAGTCAAGCCACTCGAATCATTCGAAAGAGGATACCACCCTATCATACCACATCACAACCATTTTAATAGCATGTTGGCACGCAAGGTAAACCATTATAAGCTCCTAGCTAATTAAGCATGGCATAAGCAACTACAATCTCTAATTGTCATTGCAAACATGTTTATTCATAATAGGATGAATCAGGGACGATGAACTAATCATATTTACAAAAACAAGAGAGGTCCAGTTCATACCAGCTTTTCTCATCTCAATAAGTTCATCATATAATCATCATTATTGCCTTTCACTTGCACGACCGAATAGTGTGGACAATAATAATAGTGCACGTGCATTGGACTAAGCTGGAATCTGCAAGCATTCAATTCAAGAGAGAAGACAAGGTAATATGGGCTCTTTGTTAGATCAACAATAATGCATATAAGAGCCACTCAACATTTTCATTATTGTCTTCTCCTCTCAACCCCCAAAGAACAAAAAGGAATAAAACTATTTACACAGAAAAGCTCCCAACAAGCAAAAGAAGAACGAGAAATCTTTTTGGGTTTTCTTTTTAATTACTACTACTACATGCATGGAAAGTAAACTAACTAAAAGCTACAACTATTTTTTTATTTTTTTCTTAAGGTTTATCAAACACACAAGAAGAAAGCATAAAAAGGGAAAATAAACTAGCATGGATGATACAATGAAAAAGTATGAGCACCGACAACTAGCATGAGTGTGTGAACATAAATGTAATGTCGGTGAGATATACGTACTCCCCCAAGCTTAGGCTTTTGGCCTAAGTTGGTCTATGACCACGGCTGGCTTGGCGGATATCCAAAGTAATAGTTGGGGTCGTACTGAGAAGAATCCCCCTGGTGTGTTCTCAGTGCCAGATATTCCCAAATATCCTAGAAAAAAAATCATATTTAAATTTCAGGGCATTTGGAGAACCTTTATTTTCGGGGTATTTTTTATTGCATGGATAATTCAGAAAACAGACATAATATACTATTTTTGCTTTATTTAATATAAATAACAGAAAGTAAAAAGAGGGTACACAGAGTTGTGTTTTCTAACTTCATCCATCTCATGCTCATCAAAAGGAATTCACTAACAAGGTTGATCAAGTCTTGTTAACAAACTCTTTTCGAATAACATGAAACCGGAGAATTTTCGAATAAAACTAGGTTACCTCAACGGGGATATGCATGTACCCAACAATAAGAATATCATATTTCTTCTTGGCAGTAGGAAGAGGAAATTCAAAACCTCCAATAGTAATCGTTGAAATTTTTCCAATAGAATTGATACTGTGGACTTGAGGTTGTTTCCTCGGAAAGTGTACCGTATGCTCATTACCATTAACATAAAAAGTGACATTGCCTTTGGTGCAATCAATAACAGCCCCTGTAGTATTCAAAAAGGGTCTTCCAAGAATAATAGACATACTATCGTCCTCGGGAATATCAAGAATAACAAAGTCTGTTAAAATAGTAATGTTTGCAACCACAAGAGGTACATCCTCACAAATACCGATAGTTATAGCAGCTGACTTATGAGCCATTTGCAAAGATATTTCAGTAGGTGTCAACTTATTCAAATCAAGTCTACGATATGAAGAGAGAGGCATAACACTAACACCGGCTCCAAGATCATATAAAGCAGTTTTAACATAGTTTCTTTTAATGGAGCATGGTATAGTTGGTACTCCTGGATCTCCAAGTTTCTTTGGTATTCCACCCTTAAAAGTATAATTAGCAAGCATGGTGGAAATTTCAGCTTCCGGGATCTTTCTTTTATTAGTAACAATTTCCTTCATGTATTTAGCATAAGGATTCATTTTAAGCATATCAGTCAAACGCATACGCAAAAAGATAGGTCTAATCATTTCAGCAAAGCGCTCAAAATCCTCATCATCCTTTTTCTTGGATGGTTTAGGAGGAAAAGGCATGGGTTTCTGAACCCATGGTTCTCTTTATTTACCGTGCTTCCTAGCAACAAAGTCTCTCTTATCATAACGTTGATTCTTTGATTGTGGGTTATCAAGATCAACAGCAGGTTCAATCTCTACATCATTATTATTGCTAGGTTGAGCATCAACATGAACATCATCATTAGCATTATCACTAGGTTCATGTTGATTACCAGATTGTGTTTCAGCATCAGAGATAGAAATATCATTGGGATTCTCAGGTGTGTCAATAACAGGTTCACTAGAAGCATGCAAAGTCCTATCATTTTTCTTTTTCTTCCTTTTAGAAGGGGTAGGTGCATCTACATTAGCTCTTTGAGAATTTTGCTCAATTCTCTTAGGGTGGCCCTCAGGATACGAAGGCTCTTGAGTCATTTTACCACCTCTAGTCATAACTCTAACAACATTATCATTCTTATTATTCAATTCATTGAGAAAATCATTCTGAGCTTTAAGTACTTGTTCTACTTGAGTGGTAACCATAGAAGCATGTTTACTAATAAGTTTAAGTTCACCTTTAACATTTGCCATATAATCACTCAAGTGTTCAATCATATAAGCATTATGTTTCAATTGTCTACCAACATAAGCATTAAAATCTTCTTGCTTAACCATAAAGTTATCAAATTCATCCAAACATTGGCTAGCAAACTTAGCAGGAGGGATTTCAGCTTTACCATATCTATAGAGAGAATTTACCTTCACTACCTATGTCGGGTTATCAAGACCATGTGTTTTTTAATAGCCGGTAAATTAAGACCATGTATTTCTTCAACAGGAGGTAAATTCTTAACATCCTCAGCTTTAATACCTTTTTCTTTCATAGATTTCTTTGCCTCTTGCATATCTTCAGGACTGAGAAATAGAATACACCTTTTCTTCTGAGTTGTCTTAGGAGTTGGTTCAGGAAGTGTCCAATTATTTTCATTAGTCAACATATTATTCAATAGAATTTCAGCTTGATCAACAGTTCTTTCCCTGAAAACACAACCAGCACAACTATCCAGGTGGTCTCTGGAAGCATCGGTTAGTCCATTATAAAAGATATCAAGTATTTCATTTTTCTTGAGAGGATGATCAAGCAAAGCATTAAATAATTGGAGAAGCCTCCCCCAAGATTATGGGAGACTCTCTTCTTCAATTTTCACAAAATTATATATTTCCCTTGAAGCAGCTTGTTTCTTATGAGCAGGGAAATATTTAGCAGAGAAGTAATAAATCATATCCTGGGACTACACACAACCAGGATCAAGAGAATTAAACCATATCTTAACATCACCCTTTAATGAGAACAGAAATAATTTAAGGATATAATAGTAGCGAGTTTTCTCATCATTAGTGAATAGGGTAGCTATATCATTTAATTTAGTGAGATTTGCCACAACAGTTTCAGATTCATAGCCATAGAAAGGATCAGATTCGACCAAAGTAATTAACTCAGGATCAACAGAGAAATCATAATCCTTATCAGTAATAAAGATAGGTGAAGTAGCATAAGCAGGATCATATTTCATTCTAGCATTCAGAGATTTTTGTTTCAGCTTAGCTAATAGTTTCTTAAGATTACTCCTATCATTGCAAGCAAGAAAGTCTCTAGCAGTTTCTTCATCCATAACATAACTGAGGGAGTCCTGAATTAGGGGGTCTCCGGATAGCCGGACTATATCCTTTGGCCGGACTATTGGACTATGAAGATACAAGATTGAAGACTTCGTCCCATGTCCGGATGGGACTCTCCTTGGCGTGGAAGGCAAGCTAGGCAATACAGATATGTAGATCTCCTCCCTTGTAACCGACTCTGTGTAACCCTAGCCCCCTCCGATGTCTGTATAAACCGGAGGGTTTAGTCCGTAGGACGACATACAATCATACCATAGGCTAGCTTCTAGGGTTTAGCCTCTACGATCTCGTGGTAGATCAACTCTTGTAATACTCATATCATCAAGAACAATCAAGCAGGACGTAGGGCCCGAACCTGGGTAAACATCGTGTCCCCTGCCTCCCGTTACCATCCGCCTTAGACGCACAGTTCGGGACCCCCTACCCGAGATCCACCGGTTTTGACACCGACATTGGTGCTTTCATTGAGAGTTCCACTGTGTCGTCACCGTAAGGTATGATGGCTCCTTCGATCATCGGTAACTATGCGGTCCAGGGTGAGGTTTTCCTCCCCGGACAGATCTTCGTGTTCGGCAGCTTCGCACTGCGGGCCAACTCGCTTGGCCATCTGGAGCAGATCGAGAGCTACGCCCCTGGCCATCAGGTCAGATTCGAAAACTTGAACTATACTGCCGACATCCATGGAGACTTGATCTTCGACGGATTCGAGCCCGTGTCAGGTGCGCCGCACAGTCACGACGAGTATGACGTAACTCTGCCGTCGGATAGTATTCGGGAGATCGCATCTGCAACTACTCCGGCCGTCAATCCGGAGCAAATCGCTCCATCTGAGAGCGGAGGGATAGACCCCGCCATGGAGGCTGCACTCTCAGTGGCGATAGAGCCGGATACTGACTTCACCCCTTACGAGAGCCGTGTCGCCGAACCACTGGATTCGTCTCCGGCCACGGACTCCGAGCCGCCTGCATCCGCGCCCATCGAATCCGACTGGGCGCCAATCATGGAGTTCACCTCCGCGAATATCTTTCAGCACTCACCTTTCAATGATGTGCTAAATTCATTAAGGTCTCTCTCCTTGTAAGGAGAACCTTGGCCAAACTATGTCCGGCTAGAATGGGATGCGGACGACGAAGAAATTCGCCGCCCACCCACCACCCACTTAGTAGCCACTGTCGACGATTTAACCGACATACTCGACTTCAACTCCGAAGACATCGACGGTATGGACGATGATGCAGGAGACGAACAGGAACCACCGCCCACAGGGCGCTGGGCCGCCACCTCATCATATGATATATACATGGTGGACACCCCCAAAGAAGGCAATGGCGACGAGACAGCGGAGGATAACCCCTCCAAGAAGCAACCTAAGCGCCGACGTCAGCGGCGCTGCTCTAAGTCCCGCCACAGCAAAAGTAGTGATACTGGCACAGGAGATAATAACACTCCAGATAGTGCCGAAGACAATCACAATCCCCTCCAGCACGATGTAGAGCGGGAAGATGAACATGCTAGCCCTGTAGAGCAGGCGGCAGATGGAGAACCGGAGGAGGACAATTACATGCCTCTCTCCGGAGACGAGGTGAGCCTCGGCGACGAAGAATTTATCGTGCCTGAGGATCCCGTCGAGCAGGAGCGCTTCAAGCGCCGGCTTATGGCCACTGCAAATAGCCTGAAGAAAAAGCAACAACAACTTCAAGTTGACCAAGACTTGCTAGCAGACAGATGGACCGAACTCCTTGCGGCCGAGGAATACGAACTCGAGCGCCCCTCCAAGAGTTACCCAAAACGCAGGTTGCTACCTCACCTCGAGGAGGAAGTATTGAAACCTCCACCACAAGTGTACGATGCGGCTGACCAGCCACCGCTTGGCCGAGCCAGAGAGGTGTTTCAGCCTGAAGTTCAACCTGCACCCCGCCGCCACTCAATCAAAAATACCAAGGCCCGGGGCAACACACGGGACCTGCGAGACGTATTGGACAGCAGGGCAAAGCTTGCAAGGTCAATATATGGGTCACAGGCACGCGCGCCAACACTGGATGATGATCATCGCGCAGGATACACCAAAGGTAAATCCGGCCGGGCCGAATACAGCAGACAAGACTCATATGAACTGCGTCGTGATATAGCCCGGCATAGAGGCGCCGCACACCCCCTATGCTTCACTGATGAAGTTATGGATCATGAATTCCCGGAGGGTTTTAAACCCGTTAATATCGAATCGTATGATGGTACAACAGATCCCGCTGTATGGATCGAGGATTTCCTCCTTCGCATCCACATGGCTCGCGGTGACGATCTCCATGCCATCAAGTACCTCCCACTAAAACTCAAAGTACCAGCTCGGCATTGGCTGAATAGCTTGCCAGCAGACTCTATCGCAGTTGGGAGGATTTGGAAGACGCATTCCTCGACAACTTCCAAGGCACTTATGTGCGACCACCGGATGCTGACGACTTGAGCCATATAACTCAGCAGCCAGGGGAATCGGCCAGACAATTCTGGACACGATTCCTGACCAAGAAAAACCAAATTGTCGACTGTTCGGATGCAGAGGCCCTAGCGGCATTCAAGCATAACATCCGCGACGAATGGCTTGCCCGCCACCTCGGCCAGGAGAAGCCGAAGTCTATGGCAGCCCTCATGACACTCATGACCCGCTTTTGCACGGGCGAGGATAGCTGGCTGGCTCGCAGCAACAACACATCAAGGAATCCAGGCACTTCGGATACCAAAGATGCCAACGGCAGACCACGTCGTAACAGACCAAAGCGCCGCAACAACGGCGATAACAACGATGACACGGCAGTCAATGCTGGATTCAGAGGATCTAGATCCGGTCAGCGGAAAAAGGCATTTAAAAGAAGTACTCTGGCTCCGTGCAGTTTGGATCGCATACTGGATCACTCATGTCAAATCCATGGCACCCCCGACAAGCTAGCCAATCACACCAACAGAGAATGCTGGGTGTTCAAGCAGGCCGACAAGTTAAATGTCGAAAACAAGGACAAGGGGCTGCATAGTGATGACGAGGAGGAGCCCGGCTGCCGAACACGGGAGGACAGAAGGGGCTCCCCCCACAAGTGAAGACGGTGAACATGATATACGCAACCCACATTCCCAAGAGGGAGCGGAAGCGTGCACTAAGGGACGTCTATGCGATGGAGCCCGTCGCCCCAAAGTTGAACCCATGGTCCGCTTGTCCGATCACCTTTGATCGCAGGGACCACCCCACTAGTATCCGTCATGGCGGATCCGCCGCACTGGTCCTAGACCCCATCATCGACGGATTTCACCTCAGTCGAGTCCTTATGGACGGCGGCAGCAGCCTGAACCTGCTCTATCAGGATACAGTGCGAAAAATGGGTATCGATCCCTCGAGGATCAAACCCACCAAAACCACCTTTAAGGGTGTCATCCCAGGTGTAGAGGCCCATTGCACGGGCTCAATCACACTGGAAGTGGTCTTCGGATCACCGGACAACTTCCGAAGCGAGGAGTTAATCTTCGACATCGTCCTGTTTCGCAGTGGCTATCACACACTGCTCGGACGAACAACAGTTGCAAAATTTAATGCAGTACCGCATTACGCATACTTCAAGATCAAGATGCCAGGACCTAGGGGGGTCATAACAGTAAATGGAAACACAGAACGCTCGCTCCGCACGGAAGAGCACACTGCGGCCCTCGCAGCAGAAGCACAAAGCAGCCTTTTAAGGCAAACCACTAATTCGGTGTTACAGCCCCCGGACACCTTCAAGCGAGTCCGGAGTAAACTGCAACAGGATCGCCTGGCACGTTCAGAGCTCGCCTAGCAATTCGGCCCCCGTCCCAGTCCCAGTCAAGCGACAAAATCCATGCCGCACGTACATAATTACGCACTAGAAATACCATGGACATAGGTGGGGGCACGATCAGGGCACGTCCCGCAATGCGGCTTAACCGCCCTAGGGGCTATATACCTTTATCATTTCTTTTCTCTTTCAGGGCCTAACTCTTTGGAAGCCCTTTCCGGCAGTACGGTTGCCGGACACATTACGGGAAAAAACAACCAAGGCGGCAAGAAGCTAAGATGTACACAGGAACCCCCAGGTGGTCTCTGATAGTAATTGATATACCCGCTTTCTACTATCCATACACAGCTTGCCCTTGGATAGGACATTTCGAATAGTCCTACTTTCTGCTTATCGCACTACTTGTACCAGTACGCTTTGACGTATTATTTAAATAACAGTGCATAGCATTAGTCTATTATTGCATTACTTATCCTTTTTATTCTATATGTCCATTTACGACAATCCACACCCGTATATTCGGGTACGGTCAGTACGCCAGGGGCTTTTGTTTACCCCATAATACGGCGCGAGAAGTCCGAACACTTTCGACAGTGCGGCACCCCGAACTTATAGCACTATATGCATCAGCTCTGAATCATGTCTTGGGTCAATAGTTGGGTTTGCCCGGCTCCCATGCTTTGGTACCTTACGTTCCGCTATATCCGCTAAGGTAGCGGTGGGAGAACTACTGTGATTGTGTCCCGGTTCTTCCGGACGAGCACCTCAGTAGAGAAAGCCAAAAACTGACTGTCATGATAAGGCAAGAGACTGGTCACTGTTCGAGAGGTCTCAAGTCCTTAAAGACTTTTTCTGCTTCGGGCAAGGAGTCGGCCTTGTCCGGCTTAGGTGTGTATAGCGCCCCAAATTCGGCCTTCCGAATACTAGGGGCTTCGCCAAAATTTAAAATTGTAGACTTCTATGGCTAAGTGAGAGTGATAAAGCCTTATAGTCCGATTGCCTGGTTTGTTGTGCTGAACACCTCCCTTGAAGGACCCAAAATTGGGGTAAAGAGTGCTCAGGTTTATCCCGAACACCCCAGTACTAGTTACATGGGGGCAGAAGCCGACGACTGGCCAACTCAGATTTTATAAACGGCCGGACATAAGGTAATATTTTAAATTCAAAAAAGCGTTGCATAGCGCAGATGAACTCGTTTCACATTACAGGATCACATGAACATGTTCATTCAAAAATTACATCCATGGCGCATTCATCCGCCACAAGGCAGGAACCCTTCAGGACACTCTCATAATACATCTCGGGGCAGCGATGCTCCTTGCCCTCCGGCGGCCCCTCCTTCACCAGCTTCACGGCGTCTAGCTTCGCCCAGTGCACCTTCGCCCGGGCAAAAGCCCTGCGCACACCCTCGATGCAGACGGACCGCTTGATGACTTCAAGCCGTGGGTAGGCATCCACAAGCCACCTCACCAGACTGAAGTAGCTGCCGGACAGGGGCTCGCCGGGCCACATCCGGACTATAAGGCCCCTCATGGCCTGTTCGGCCGCCTTGTGAAGCTCGAACAGTTGCTTCAACTGGTCGCTCAAGGGCATTGGGTGTTTGGTCCTTGTATATTGAGACCAGAACAACTTTTTCGTCGAGCTCCCCTCCTCAGCTCGGTAAAACTTTGCGGCATCCAGTACACTACGGGGAGATCTGCGAACGCTCCTGGAGAGCTCCGAACTTGGGTGAGAAAAAGGAAAGTTTCATTCAGATGCTTGCTTTGCATAATGAATGCCTTACCCGCTGCTATCTTCTTCACCGCATCAATCTCCTGGAGGGCCTTGTGGGCTTCAGCCTTGGCGCTCCGGGCGCTTTCGAGCGCCTTCTCAAGCTCGGACTCTCACGTCTTAGAGTCAAGCTCCAAGGACTCATGTTTTTTGGCGAGAGCCTCGAGCTCTTGCTGCACCTCACCCACTCGGGTTTCTTGCTTCTCCCGCTCGATGCGCTCCTTGGCCGCTTTGTCTTTGGCCTCGGACAATGCCTTCTTCAGGGTCGCCACTTCGGTCGTGGCCCTTGGCAAATTCATGATGATCCTATTATTTTACAACTGAACTTATTTTTAAAGCGTAGACAAGGTATTGCTTACCTTTGCTCTCCTCGAGCTGCCTCTTGGTAAGGCCGAGCTCGTTCTCGGACCGCTCCAGGTCCTGCTTCAGTGCAGAGACCTCCGCACTACGCGCGGCAGCGGCCAACAGTGAAGCCTGCACATACACATAGACATATACTGATTAGACTCCTGAGTCATTATTTGATCCTCTATTCGGCCTTTCTTCTTGAACGCCGAACAGAACATCAGGGGCTACTATCTATGCAGTAATATTTTCTTATATTTTGATTGCTTACCTCAAAGCCTGTTAGGAGGCTGGCGCAAGCTTCGGTCAGTCCGTTTTTGGCGGACTGAACTTTTTCGATCACCGCACTCATGATAGTGCGGTGCTCTTCGTCGATGGAGGCGCTGTGAAGCGCTTCCAGCAAGTTGTCTGGTGCCTTTGGATGGACAGAGGACACCGGCACAGGTGGTTGGCCCCCCTTAACGGGGGATCGCCTGCCAGAGTCCGGAACCATCAAAGATTCTGGCACAGTGTCTGGCTGGGGCCCGAACTCGGAGCCCGTGGGAGTTTTGCTCCCTTTGTACCCAGGGTCCGGGAGGTCGCCTTGAGGCGCCCCCAGGACCACCTCCCCTCAGCTCGGTGCCTTTCGAGACAACACCTCAATGTTGTCCGTAGGCCGAGGGGTGGAGGCGGTCGGAAGAGAACCACCGTTCATATCCGACGAGTCCAATGAACCTGTAAGTGCATCTAGTGCCACCCCTAGTTGGTTTTGGAGTATTGACAACAAACCTAGTTGAGGGACTGATGTGTTTGTGAGAATTGCAGGATAACATAGGATAACCAGTCAGAATGACTGAAGTGATGCTTAACCAAAACCTATGTCTTCGAGTGAAGACTATGAGAGCGAAACTTGTCCAGAGTCGGACAAGTTAGCTTTGCTTGTAGCCCAAGTAAAGCTGCCGCGTGAGTTTGAAATCTGACCGTTGGAACACGTGTCAGTTCCTTAGTGACACAGGGTCATTTCGGACAAATCAGGTCGGGTTGCCTAGTGGCTATAAATAGCCCACCCCCTACAACCATAAACAGTTGGCTGCTCAGAGTTAGAGTACGGCTTTTGTCGTTTGAGAGCAACCCACCTCGAAGCCTTTGAGAGAGAATTCCTTGCGAGGATAAAGCCCTAACCACCCAGAGCCTAAGAGTGTTAGGCATCACTTTAGTCTTCTTGTCTGTGTGATCTGAAGACTTATTACACTTGAGGACTGTGAATCCTCCAGCCGGTTAGGCATCGCGTTATGAGCATCCAAGAGACATTGTGGATTGCCGGTGAACGAAGTCTGTGAAGGTTTGGGAGTCTACCTTGAAGACTTACCAGAGTGATTGGGCGAGGTGTGTGAGACCTTAGCTCAAGGGGAATACGGTGAGGACTGGGTGTCCTGAGCTGCGTGTTCAGGACTGGGTGTCCGGGACTGTGTGTCCTCAGGTTTAAATACCTAGCTGCCCTAACCAGACGTACAGTTGTCACAGCAACTGGAACTGGTCCAACAAATCATTGTCTTCAACGAGTCACTGGTTTCACCCTTCCCTTCCCTTTACTTACTGTTGGTCCTTGTGAAGTCATTGTATGATTGAACTATCTTCCGTCTTCACTGAGTGACTGCGTGTTCTGTTTGGCTTCATAATATCTTCCTACCTGATCCTTACTACCTAGCTGCTATTAGTCACTGTGCTTTCACTTCATTGAATACTTGACTATGGTTTGCCTAGTGTAGTCTACCTTCCGCTGCATGGTAATAGGTTTATTTCTATCGTTTGTCTTTGAAACTTCCACGTTTTGAAGAATTTCATAAAAATCGCCTATTCACCCCCCCTCTAGTCGATATAACACACTTTCAATTGGTATCAGAGCAAGGTACTCCCTTGTTCTGTGTGATTCGGTTTAACCACCTGGAGTTTTAGCTATGTCGACTGCAGGGATAATCAAAGTCTCCGCTGCGTGCCCCATCTTCGATGGAACTAAATATCCCTACTGGAAGAATAAGATGCGCATGCATCTTGAAGCCATTGACTTTGACCTATGGTATGTCGTCAAGAACGGCGTTCCCAAGGCTGGAGAAGGTGTCACTACTGCTGACGTCAAGAAGTTCGTTCGACTGGACTCTACTGCCAAGAATATCATCTGTGGTCATCTGACCAAAGGACAGTATGGCCGTGTGAGTGCTTTGGAAACATCTAAGATAGTCTGGGACTGGCTCTCCAAGGTCAACGAAGGCGTCTCAACCCAGAGAGATCGGAGAATCAGTGTCCTTCGCAACCTCTTCAACCGCTTCAAGAGAAACGACAATGAGAATGTCCAGCTCACGTTTGATCGACTCACTGACATCACGAATGAGCTTCAAGCCCGTGGCGCTACTGAGATCACCAAGCATGAAGTCGTCAAGACACTACTGAGATCACTTGACAGTTCGTTTGACACCCTAGCCCTGATGATTCAAGAACGTCCTAATTTCAAGACACTCAATCCGTCTGACATACTTGAGAGGCTCAACACACATGAGTTTTAGCTTTCTGAGAAAAGAGATATCTACGGTCCAAACTATGGGCGAACTCGTGCCTTGAAGGCAAAAGTTGTCTCCTCATCTGAAGAAGAATTTGACAGCAGTTCTGATGATCCTGAAGACATTGGAAGGGAACTTGCTATGCTTGTGAAGAAGTTCCAAAAATTCACCAAGAAGAAAGGTTTCAGAAAGTCTTCACGATCAAGCTCAAGGAATGATGAAGCTTCTGCTCATGACTACAAGAAGAAAACATGTCACAAGTGCAAGAAACCTGGCCACTTCATCTCTGAGTGTCCGCAGTGGGACAATGAGAACAAAAAGAAGAAGAGGAGCAAGGAATATGACTCTGACGACAAGAAGAAGAAGAAATACTCAAAGTCTTCTTCCAAGTCTTCCTCAAAGTCTTCATCACACAAGAAGAGCTCATCTGGCAAGGCACGTGCGTTTGTTGGCAAGAAAATGGATTGAGAGGAGGAGTCCACTTCTGAGGAGGCGGAGGTGGAGTCTGAGGAGGAGTCCGATTCTGGCATCGCAAGTCTGGCTACAACATACGTTGCCAAGTCCACTTCAACACTAAAGACAATGACTTCATCACCGACACCGATGCAAATGACAAGGACTACTCCGCTCCTACCTACTGCTTCATGGCACGTGGTGCCAATGTAAACACACGCACTACTCACTATCAAACATCTAGTGACGATGACTCTGATTGTGGTTCAAAACCCAGCTACAAAACACTTGCTAAAATTGTAACTGAACAACAGAAAGCCATGGAACATATTCAAAAACTGTTAGACAAAAGCGATGATCTGTTAGGCGCTGAAATGACTCGATCTGAGTCCTTAATTGAAGACATAAAAAATATTCACGTTAAGTATGAGGAACTTGAAAGTCGTCATGAAACGCTCTCAACAACTCATAAAAAGCTTTCCTACGATTATCTTCAAAGGAAGCAAGATCTTGAGAA
The DNA here is from genome assembly GCF_056163025.1 of Triticum urartu. Classification (NCBI taxonomy): domain Eukaryota; kingdom Viridiplantae; phylum Streptophyta; class Magnoliopsida; order Poales; family Poaceae; genus Triticum; species Triticum urartu. The sequence goes on from NC_141873.1 coordinate 106,523,973, forward strand.
ATTGAGAGCGGCTCATGAAGATCTTCAAAAGGAAAATGAGTCACTTCGCGCCAAACAGATCAGTTCCGCTCAGGAAGGATTTGAACCACCATGTCTTAAATGCATTGAGCGTGATAATACTACTTCTGTTGCTGAATGTTCTACTGCTGCTACTGTTGCAATATCTTCAACTGTTGATGTGGAAACTAACCCCTCTGCTGAGGATACCACTGCTATTGCTGATGAGAATGCTAGGTCGAAGACATTGCTTGAAACAGGGATGTACAAAAGTCTTAAAGGGCATCAGACACTATGTGATGTCTTCAAAAAGCAGATCTTGCACCGAAACCCGAGGAAAGAGGGTGTTGGGTTCGTAAGGAAAATGAATGCTGATGGCTCTTACTGGAAACCTGAGCAGTACCCCAAAACCACATGGGTTGCTGCAAAGGAATCTTCAGCAGATCCATCCACTCTATCTGGCTTCACTTGTGCAAACCCCATTGTCATTGATGAATCCTTTGATGCAAACTATAAACTGTTTAAGAATCAGAATGGTGAAGTGTTTGCCAGGTACATTGGTACTAACTGCAGGAATGGACCGCCTATGAAGAAGATCTGGGTTCCGAAAAAGTGTCTGGAGAATCTTCCTGTGAATGTCATCATGACACCACACGTGAAGAAGACAAACCCCAGACCACAGGCTTCATATGGTCCAAAGGCTTCATACAGACAGAGGACTCACCTGAGTCGCACTAACGCAAATGTTTTGCAGGGAAACCATGCTCAGGCCTATGAATATGAGCGCGGTTCATCAAACCGCCATGTTCATAAGACCAAGAACTATTCTACTTATTCTTATGAGTACTATTGTCCGCCTGCAAGACTGTTTGCTAGGGCTCCAAAGCCAAAGTTCTCAGATGCTGCACTTAGACTTATTGCTTCTAAGCCACCCTTGAAGATGTGGGTGGCTAAGAAAGCTTAACTCTCTTTTGCAGGGAAAGGTCTCCAGCAGAAAACCAAAATCGTCTGATGCTATTGCTGGGGACCTTAAACATCTTGTAGGGTGCAAGATCAAATGCCCGAATGGTCTTACTATGTACTTCGTTCCTGAATCGCTCGCTACTCTCCCTATTAGTCCTAATCTGGATCTAAGCTTTCATAACCCACTGGTTCGTCAAATGTTTTTGCTTCACAATTCTCTTCGTGAAGCCTATCCCCCTAACTGCACTGTAGGGTACGACACCAGCGTCTTCAGAATGGATTATTGATAGTGGGTGTACCAATCACATGACTGGCAAAAGAAGCCTTCTTATGGACTCAACCTTACGTCCATCCGACAAGAGTCACATCACATTTGCTGACACTGGTAAAAATAAGGTATTGGGTCTAGGTAGAGTTGCAATCTCAAAGGATCAACACATGGATAAAGTCATGCTTGTTGAATCCCTTGGCTTCAACTTAATGTCTGTCTCAATGCTTTGCGATTTGAACATGATCATAATGTTTGGAAAATACGCTGCCTTGTTCTAATGGAATCTGACAAGTCTCTAGTGTTTGAAGGGTATCGGAAAGATGATTTGTACGTGGTAGATTTCTCAGCAGGACCACAATTTGCCGTATGTCTTCTAGCAAAAGCTTCAGAATGCTGGCTCTGGCATCAGAGACTAGGGCATGCTGGCATGAGGAACCTCCACACCCTTGCAAAGAAGAAGCATGTCATATGCATCGAGGGCGTCAAGTTCAAGAAAGATCACTTATGCGGTGCCTATGAAGCAGGAAAGATGACGAGGGCCAAACATCCCTCGAAGACAATCATGACAACCACTCGACCCTTCGAACTGCTCCACATGGATCTTTTCGGTCCCACTCATTACTCAACTCTTACTACTACTGCTTGTCTCTATGGCTTTGTCATTGTTGATGATTATTCTAGATATACTTGGGTGCACATAATCCTCTACAAGACTGAAGTGCAGGATGTCTTCAGACGCTTCGCCAATCGAGCAATGAACAACTATGGCGCCAAGATAAAGCACATCAGAAGTGACAATGGCACTGAATTCAAGAACACTGGCCTTGATACATATCTTGATACTTTGGGCATCACACATGAATTCTCAGCTCCGTACACGCCACAGCAGAATGGCGTCGTCGAATGCAAGAACAGAACACTCATAGAGATGGCCAGAATGATGCTAGATGAATACAAGACTCCAAGAAAATTCTGGCCTGAAGCCATTGATACTGCATGCCATACAATCAATCATGTTTATCTTCACAAGCTTCTGAACAAGACATCTTATGATCTCCTTATTGGCAAGAAGCCAAATGTCAGTTACTTCAGAGTATTTGGCGCCATGTGCTGGATCAAGGATCCACATCACACTTCAAAATTTGCACCAAAAGCACATGAGGGTTTTATGCTTGGATATGGAAAGGATTCTCACTCCTACAGAGTCTTCAATCTCTTTCATTATAAAGTGGTTGAAACAGTGGATGTGCGGTTTGATGAGACTAACGGTTCACAAAGAGAGCACCTCCCAAATGTGCTAGATGAAGTTCCATCCAGCGAATCAATCAAGCTAATGGGAACTGGAGAAATCATACCCTATGAAGCTCAACCCGAAGAGGAACTTATCATCTCCGCACCTAATCAACCTGAAGACAATGCTCAACCTGAAGACAATCCCACTAACAACGACAATGATCAGCAAGAGCAAAACCTTCGCCCTGTACATCCTCGTGTTGCCAATGAAGTGCAGATTGAGAGAATAATTGATAGCATCAATGCCCCTGATCCGCTCACTCGTTCAAGGGCAACTCAGCTAGCAAATTTCTGTGGGCACTTTGCATTCATCTCAATAACAGAACCCAAGAAAGTTGAAGAAGCCTTCATGGAACCTGAATGGATTCAAGCTATGCAAGAAGAGCTTCAACAGTTTGAGCTGAATAATGTATGGGAACTGGTTAAGCGTCCTGATCCTCGGAAGCACAACATAATAGGCACCAAATGGATATACCGCAACAAGCAAGATGAGCATGGTCAAGTTGTCAGAAACAAAGCTCGTCTTGTTGCTCAAGGATATACTCAAGTGGAAGGCATTGACTTCGATGAAACATTTGCTCCTGTGGCTAGACTGGAAGCCATACGCATACTGCTAGCCTATGCAAATCATCATAACATACTTCTATATCAAATGGATGTGAAGAGCGCCTTTCTCAATGGCAAGATTGAAGAAGAAGTGTATGCTGCACAACCGCCTGGCTTTGAAGATCCAAAACATCCTGACATGGTATACAAGCTCAACAAGGCACTGTATGGCCTCAAACAAGCCCCTCGGGCTTGGTATGACACACTCAAATACTTCCTGAAGAGCAAAGGCTTCATACCTGGTTCCCTCGACCCTACTCTCTTCACGAAGACATATGATGGTGAACTGTTTGTGTGCCAAATATATGTGGATGACATCATCTTCGGCTGCACCAATCAGAAGTACAGTGAAGAGTTTGGATATATGATGCAAGAGCAATATCATATGTCCATGATGGGAGAGCTGAAGTTCTTCCTCGGTCTTCAAATACGATAGCAACGCAACGGCATCTTCATATCTCAAGAGAAGTATCTCAAAGATTGCCTGAAGAAGTTCGGTATGCAAGACTGCAAAGTCTTCACGACGCCAATGCCAGCCAAACATCATCTAGGTCCCGACGACAATGGTAAAGAGTTCGATCAAAAGGTATACCGCTCCATGATTGGTTCTTTACTTTATCTATGTGCATCTAGGCCAGATATTATGCTTAGTGTTTGCATGTGTGCTCGATTCCAAGCGGCACCAAAGGAGTCGCATCACTTAGCTGTGAAGCGAATTCTTCGATATTTGGCTCACACCCCAACTCTAGGATTATGGTATCCAAAGGGCTCAGAGTTTGATCTGGTTGGATTCTCGGATGCTGATTATGCTGGTGACAAAGTGGATCGCAAGTCTACATCAGGCACATGTCACTTTCTGGGATGATCACTTGTATGTTGGTCTTCAAAGAAGGAGAACTGTGTATCTCTCTCCACTGCTGAATCTGAATACATTGCTGCTGGATCTTGCTGCGCTCAGCTTCTGTGGGTGAAGCAAACACTCAAGGACTATGGCATTCATCTGAAGCAAGTGCCACTCTACTGCGACAACGAAAGCGCCATCAAGATTGCCAACAACCCAGTTCAGCACTCGAAGACAAAGCACATTGAAATTCATCATCACTTTCTCAGAGATCATGTTGTGAAGGAAGATATTGATATCATACACGTCAACACTGAAGAGCAATTGGCAGATATCTTCACCCAGCCCTTGGATGAGAAGAGATTTTGCAAGTTACGGTGTGAGCTAAATATCCTGGAATCCTCAAATGTCCTATGATCAGGCACACATCCTAACACTTATGCATATTGATGACTTAGAGGTGCAACACACGAAGTAAAGTATATCTTCAATCAATGAAGACATACATTCTAAGTGTGAATACATTAATGTGTAATTTGACTTCGGAACGCCACGATAATTGTGCGCCATGTCTGGGTCTAATACTTCCTATACGGTGGGTAACGCCACCACCAAAGGTTCTGTTCGAAGTGTTTCACTCATGGCGTTACATTTGCTATGTCTTCACATTTGGTTTGGCTTAAATTTCAACATGTCTTCATGATTATCTTCTCTATGTTGAATATATATATATATACTAGTGTTCTGTCCTCTACAACTTTCACTTATAGCTATGTCTTCATGTTGAGTCTTTTGAACTAAGTGAATGTGATTGGACCCTAACCTCTCTATGCTCTCTATCTCAAACTCCATCTCTCCAAGTCATATGCATTCTATTGAAACTGTCGAATGTCCTCTCTGCGTCCTTGTCAACAGAAGATACAGAGACAAACATTAAGTCCGTTTTCAATGCTCATTCCTTCACCTGAAACCCGGAGAAGTGGGAACGACCACCCGACAATCCAGGTGTGCGTGGGACGTGGAACAACCCCTGATATGCTGCATGATGGCCACGTGTTCCTCAGATGTGAATCGCCAGGGGCACCTGTGTAATAATGCAGGGCCGCCCCTGTACCTATAAATACACACCTCACAACAGTCATTATCTCTTCTTCCACTCTCGCACGAACCCTAGCACCACCGCTAGCCCTCGACAACGCCGGCGACGAATCTCTTCGCTGCCGCAACCTCTCCGACGCCGTCTTCACGCCGACCGCGGACATCGTCTTCTCCGCCGTCGCCGTAGGTGTCCTCCGTCGCCAAGTTAGGGCACGGACGATCGAACTGCTCGGCCTCCTCTTCCACTCCGTCTAGCAGTTCTTCGTGTGGTAAATAAAACTTCCTTTTTACAGCCCCCTTGATCCTATAGCTTCGTCACTTTCTACCACAGGCAGTTTCTGTTCACACAAGTTGGATCTCTTACATACTGCATCTCATAATATGCCTAGTATATTCACTTGTATTTCACAAAATAGTTAGATTCCTCACTTGTACTGATCCATGGATTCGTACAAATCTGGAACCAACTCCTTATCTATGAGTGAATGTCTTCGCACGATGAGGTCAATGTCTTCTAAACTGATTTATCTTCAAAATCTTCTGAGAATGCATATGACCTCTTCCCCTTCCCTCGCACCTTAATGCTGTCACAGGTACATGTCCGTGGGAGAATCCCTTGGTTCTCATAGTCTGCATTCATTTGCAGAATACTTACAGCATCATATAAATTCTCCCGAAGCCAGTTCCTGCTTGTCCAGCAAGCGAAAACCTTTGAAGCCTTTGAACGTATTGAAGCCTTTCAGTTTAAAGTTCATGGCTTCAGAGAAATCAGCAAGGAAGGGTGGCAGAAAGCGTCGAGGAGAAACATCAAGAGATCTGCCCGATGACCTCTCAGAGCTGTACAAGACAGATCCTGAAGAGGATTACAATCAGCGCAAGACACGAATCCAATGGATTCGACGCTATTAGGAAGAACAGTGGTTCAAGTACAGATTTGTGACAAAGGAATATGCTGAAAAGAATGCCATCAACCCAGGACCAGAGATGAAGCCATTGAACAAGGCTTCTATCCCTGCATGGTCCGTGGATCACAGCCTGCGGATGCTGACCCATCGTCACTGCTATGGTGTCGTGACGACAATCTGTTTAAGCGCAACTTCCAGTTTGCCCAGAACTCAGCGAAGCAGAACAAGAAGTCTTTGGGATTAGACTTCAACCCTGGTCCCTCTGCTCCCCGTGCCGATGGAACTCGTGAAGCTGAACCCAATCTTCTTGGGCCCTTCTACAACTTGGAAGGTCTCATCACTCACATCGTGGTTCAAGGGACAGCCGTGAATGAGCCTGCAGATGACGCTGAATCAGATGAAGCGCCTGTAGTGCCGAAGCCAAAGAAGTTGAAGCAGCCTAAAGCTTCAAAGCTTGCCTCTGCACCAAAAATCTCACGAGCGAAGCCATTGGCAACTGCACCTCCTGAAGACAGTGTGCAGTCTGAAGATTTGTCACGCATCTCCAAGCCCCAGAAGGTCAAGATGCCTCTGCCACACACCGGCCAAGAGCTGACGGCTGCTGCCATTCTGCGGAACGATGCCATTGATCTGTCCAGTGATGAAGATCTTGCAGATGACGCTCTTGAGCAACTCATCAAGAGCAAAGAAGAAGCAGAAATCTTCAATGATCTGCCTCTCTTTGACGTGACAATCATCCACAACTTCATTGATGAGTGGTTTGACACGCCCAACATCAGCTTCGAAGATCTGCAACTACCCATTGGCCTCAGTGTCGCCTTCCATGGCGCCATTGCTTCAGAGCTAGCTCTCGCTCAGCGCATCGTCGAACTGAAGCAAAATATTGATTATGAAAAGGCTCAGTTCAAGAAGCATATGGCCAAGCTCAGCGTGCAAGAGGTGAAAAACTTCAAGATTATGCTGCGCGAGCTCAAAGAAGCCTTTCTCAAGAAACGCGCAGAAGCTCAGGGTTCTCGGGAGCGCATGAAGAGCCTGGCTGACAAGTGTGTGCAAGGCTACAATGAGGCTGAGAAGCGCAAGGCCCTTGGGCATCCGGGCATTGATCCCAGGATGGCTACTAAGCAGAAGAAGAAGCCCATTGTGGCCGAACCCAACGCACCAAGGCAGGAAGCAGATCCCATTGTCTTCCCAACTAGCATGACTGGCTCGAAGCCAAAGGCCCGGTCAACCGCTTCAGAGCTAAAGAAGACGAGGACTGCTGAGGCTGAAGCCAGGAAGAGGAAACATCCTGAAGCCTCTGCTACTGCCCCCTCCAAGAAGAAGAGGAAGACCAAGAAGGAACGGGCTGCTCCCACAGAGCCCTTGATTGTTGAACCCATCTCCATGGTTCACCGTGACGCTGAACCGCAAGAACGTCAACTGACTGTCCATGAGCCTGCTTTCACAGAGGCTCATGAAGCTGAAGACTTTCCAGCAGCTGATCCCATCGCTGCTGAAGACATTGGTCACCATGACCATGTTGAAGATGATGCAGTTCTTCCTCAGCTCGAGCACCAACAGGTATCATCGCCTGTGCTAACGCATAGCGAGCTCATCAGCATTGGTCGTCCTTTGACGCCAATTGCTCAAGATGCATCATGGGCTGATCGCCCACAAGAACAAGAGGAAGAAGACTTTGAGGCACAGCCAACTCCAACTCCACAGGCGTCGCCAGCGTTGCGCAGGCTTCGCAAAGGACCAAGGCCTCCAGTCTCTGAGTCTGAAGCTAAAGCTGCTGAAGACATTTCGGCTGCATCATCCGATGAAGAAGAAGCCCCACAAGCTGCTACTCCCCTGTCCCACCAAGAAGCTGTTCTCGAGGAGAACGTGACTGTGACCGACCCTCCAGCTCATCAAGTGGAGGTTGAAAATCTTGAGGCTGCCACCATCAACACCAATGAAGCCACTGACAGTGACATGGCTGAAGCTAATGTGGAGCCTTCACCAACCCAGCACCAGAAGTCAGCGAAGCCACTGATCCCACTGCTTCTGTTCCTGCGCCTGCTGCCGGTCCTCAGTTCGACTATCATGTTGAGCACAGGCCTCAGGTACAGAAGCCAATCCCAAGATTGCCCAGGTTTCCAGGTCCTGCATCAGCACCTGGATCCTTCAATGTCAATGGCTTCAGAGCAGACAACACATTCTTCAATAGCTCCAGGAACCCCTACTCAAGGGAAAGAATATCATCTGATCAGTTCTGGAGCTATCCGCAGCGAAGCTATTACTCCTGCATTCTATACAATCAAGGTCGCATCTTCCCACACAAGCATCTTGACATTGAAGCAATAGCTGGTCTGCCCTGTCTGGAAGAAGCTCTGGATTGCTTCAAAGAGGTTGGATTGCTGCAGTTCGTCACCGACCAAGAGCATTGGAATGAAGAGTTGCTGCTCCAATTCTATGCCACACTTCACATCCGTGGGTACAACAAAGATCCGAAGACTTGGGTCCTGGAGTGGATGACAGGAAACGTTCATCACGAAGCCAAAGCCTTTGACATCATTGAGCTCACTGGTCTACCCACTCCTAGCGATCTCTATGAGTCTGGCTGTCAACTTCACAGTGAAGCTGTGGAGAGAATCTTTCAGAAGCCTGAACCTAACATGAGTCAGATGCTCAGTATGATGAAGCCATTTCCCCAAGATGCTACATATCCCAAAGAGTTCTTTGTTGAAGACCTAGAGTATCCGCCAAGGACTATTTATCACATCATAAGGTGAACTCTCTGGCCCATCAAAGGACACTCTCCACATGCCAAGCTAGAAGGTGCAATGAAGACTTTGGTCTTCTATATTCTTCATGGAAAATGCTTCAATGCACAGGACCTCTTCATTCGCCAACTTGCTGCATCAGGCTCTGATCTTTTTGGCTTGAAGTTCTACGCCCCATGGGTAATGCGGCTGATCAAACTTCACTCCGCTATCTCATATCAGCCATCTGCTCGCAATCATCGGATCTTTCTGCCTGATGTGGATATGTCTATTGAAGCCATCTATCCTGAGCCTGCCAAGGAACCTCTAAGTCTTCAGAATGCAGAGCATCAAAGTTTTTCTTAGAACATTGAAGGAGTTGAAGCAGTCACTCGTGTGTATCATTTGGCTGGAACTACACGTGCACCACATCCTGCTCTTACTGAAGCCACCGACATCACAACTTCCCAACGACCCAAGAAGCACACTCGTGTTCTTAATGACCGAGAGCTTCTGGTGGCTCTTCATCAGAAACAGGATAGGCATCATGACTGGCTGAAGCGTCAAATGCAAAGCCTCTTGGTGGATGTCAACCGCATTCGCAATCTTGCCACCAAGAATGCTTTTGTTGCCCATGAAACCTCTCGACGCACATGGAAGGGGCTGACGCTGATGTGCTCTGAAGATGATCTTCAAGAGGATGGCTTCTCTGAGTGCTTCAAGTTTGACTCCACACCTCCTCGAAGGGCAGTGCTGCGATGAACTCCATCTCTTGAAGACTCTGAGTTCTCTTCCTCTGCTGCAACTGTGAATGCCAGAGTGATCGAGGATGAAGACGATGCTACTTCACCGCCACCTCCTTCAGCACACTTCGACACTGCTCCAAGTTCTTCTGCACCGCCGAACACCACCGACGACCCTGTTGCTTCACCTACTCTTCATGGGAACGAGTAGATGCTCTATGTCTTCAAACCTTTTTGGTCCTTACTGACAAAAGGGGGAGAAGCATATGAGTTTGATAGTCTTCAAGCGGGTCCATATGGGCGGGTGCTTTATATTTTGCTTCGTGTTTACAACTCTTGTTTTGATACATTTGGTTCTTTGAGTTGTAACACTTAAACTCGATGGTCGTCTGCTACTTATTTGCCACTTTGTGATGCGATGATAAATTCCGCATGTGTGACGATAAATTCCGCACTTAGATCATTTTGCAGACGTCCATTTTCCATTATGCATGTCATTATCTTCACATACCTTCACTTGCATAGTGGATTGTCATCATAAGTTGAAGAGGATCTCCACAAGCACAACCTGCCATGTGCATTTGCATTCCAAAAGCAAATTACTTATATGCACATCTTCAGGGGGAGCCCTTGCAACTTATGAAGACAATTCCTTATTCTTTACAATTTCACATATTATATTCCCCGTTGAAAACTTCAACTAGTTTGTCATCAATCACCAAAAAGGGGGAGATTGTAAGTGCATCTAGTGCCACCCCTAGTTGGTTTTGGAGTATTGATGACAAACCTAGTTGAGGGACTGATGTGTTTGTGAGAATTGCAGGATAACACAGGTAGAAGTCCCTCATTGATTCGGTTTTCCTACCAGAGATGACCCCTAAAAATGTTTGAAGACATTGGTGTCAAAGGTGGTATATGAAGATATTCACATTGAAGACTATGACAAGAGAAGACATCGCATGAAGCCTATGGAGCTCGAAGACTTAGATCTTTCGTAGTTCTTTTTCTTCTTTGTTGAGTCATAGGAACCACCGTACTGTTAAGTGGGGTCCAAGAGAACCAGTCGAATGACTGAAGTGATGCTTAACCAAAACCTATGTCTTCGAGTGAAGACTATGAGAGCGAAACTTGTCCAGAGTCGTACAAGTCAGCTTTGCTTGTAGCCCAAGTAAAGCTGCCGCGTGAGTTTGAAATCTGACCGTTGGAACACGTGTCTGTTCCTTAGTGACCCAGGGTCATTTCGGACAAATCAGGTCGGGTTGCCTAGTGGCTATAAATAGCCCACCCCCTACAACCATAAATGGTTGGCTGCTCAGAGTTAGAGTACGGCTTTTGTCGTTTGAGAGCAACCCACCTCGAAGCCTTTGAGAGAGAATTCCTTGCGAGGATAAAGCCCTAACCACCCAGAGCCTAAGAGTGTTAGGCATCACTTAAATCTTCTTGTCTGTGTGATCTGAAGACTTATTACACTTGAGGACTGTGAATCCTCCAGCCGGTTAGGCGTCGCGTTCTGAGCATCCAAGAGACATTGTGGATTGCCGGTGAATGAAGTCTGTGAAGGTGTGGGAGTCTACCTTGAAGACGTACCAGAGTGATTGCGCGAGGTCTGTGTGACCTTAGCTCAAGGGGAATACGGTGAGGACTGGGTGTCCTGAGCTGCGTGTTCAGGACTGGGTGTCCGGGACTGTGTGTCCTCAGGTTTAAATACCTAGCTGCCCTAACCAGACGTACAGTTGTCACAACAACTGGAACTGGTCCAACAAATCATTGTCTTCAACGAGTCACTGGTTTCATCCTTCCCTTCCCTTTACTTACTGTTGGTCCTTGTGGAGTCATTGTATGATTGAACTATCTTCCGTCTTCACTGAGTGACTGCGTGTTCTGTTTGGCTTCATAATATCTTCCTACCTGATCCTTACTACCTAGCTGCTATTAGTCACCGTGCTTTCACTTCATTGAATAATTGACTATGGTTTGCCAAGTGTAGTCTACCTTCCGCTGCATGGTAATAGGTTTATTTCTATCGTTTGTCTTCGAAACTTCCACGTTTTGAAGACTTTCATAAAAATCGCCTATTCACCCCCCTCTAGTCGATATAACGCACTTTCAGAACCGCTCGACGAGGATACGTCGAGATGAGCCCGGGATGGACTGCATAATCATGTTCGGCTTGAGGAGAAGAAGTGCAATAAAACATACCATGAATTACTATGGTGTCCGGATACTTACGACTTCGCCAGGGGATTGACCCTGGGTAGCCATTCGTCGCCACTGTAGGCGGCCGTCATGGAGCAGTCCGGAGGGAGGGTCCTTCCCTTCTTGGACCCTTCGGCCTCCCCGGTTGGGTCGGCCTTCCTTTTCTTGTCTCCCCCGGTTGAGGGAGAGAACTTTCCTCCTCCTCCTCCTTGTTTTCATGGGAGGAGTGCGCGTCAGAGTCATCGAACGATGAGTTCGATACAACCTTGCGCCGGAGACCCTTTCGGGTCCTTGTGGTCTTCTTCGCCGGCACCTCATAAGGTGCCGGAGCCAGCATCTCCGTTAGGAGAGCATCTGCGGGATCTTCAGGCAGGGGGGCTGGGTAATCGAGCTGCTCCGCTGTCTTTATCTAGTCCTGTTAAAGGCATGGGAGCTTAGATCCCGCACATCATTTAACTGGGGCAAATAAATACCCTATGAGATACAAAAACTTACCGGATTGGCATGGCACTTTGCGCTGAGTCCGCGGTCCTCGGTGAGGGAAGGAGGTACCTCGGCGCCCTTGAACAGCACCCTCTAGACGTCCTTGTGCGTCGTGTCGTAGAGCTCTCGTAGCGTCTGGTGCTGGGCCGAGTCGAACTCCCACAAATTGAATGCCCGTCGTTGACACAGGAGAATTCGGCGGAAGAGCATGACCTGGACCACGTTGACGAGCTTGATTTTCTTGCTCATCATGTTCCTGATGCAGGTCTGGAGTCCGGTCAGCTCTACCGAAGAACCCCAGGACAGGCCCTTCTCTTTCCAGGAAGTGAGCCGCGTGGGGATTCCGGATCGAAATTTGGGGGCCGCCACCCAGTTGGTGTCGCGCGGCTCGGTGATGTAGAACCACCCCGATTGCCACCCCTTTATGGTCTCCACGTAGGAGCCTTCGAGCCAGGTGACGTTAGGCATTTTGCCCACCATGGCGCCTCCGCACTCTGCTTCCTGGCTGACCACCACCTTCGGTTTAACATTGAAGGTCTTCAGCCACAGGCCAAAGTGGGGCCTGATGCGGAGGAAGGCCTCGCACATGACGATAAACGCCGAGATGTTGAGGATGAAATTGGGGGCCAGATCATGAAAATCCAGCCCGTAGTAGAACATGAGCCCGCGGACAAACGGGTGAAGGGGAAATCCCAGTCCACGGACGAAGTGGGTAAGAAAAACTACCCTCGCATGGGGTTCGGGCGTAGGGATGAGCTGCCCTGCATCTGGCAGCCGGTGCACGATATCCGCGGCCAGATATCCGGCTTCCCGTAACTTTGTGATGTTCTCCTGCTCCGGACATGCTTGGAGTGGTTTGAGAAGAAAGACGCGAACTTGGGCGCTGGAGCTCGAGTGCGCGAGAATGGGTAAGCAAGGAGGAAGAAGGCGCGGGTAAAAAAGGGTGAATCCTTGTCCCTTTATAGGGGCGGAAGAGGCGATGCGCCTCCCCACTTGCCTGGTAAAATCGCTTATTCCCCAAACGCCGTAATTGATGGCACGGTTGGGTTACCCACATCCATATTGATGAGAATCCCGTAATAAGGGGGACACAATCTCTTCTTTGACAAGACATGTCAAGAAAACCGCCTCGCGATATGTGCGGTGCTGGTTGAGAAAAACGGTTCGAATAATGACCGAGCATGACGTGATGTCATGTTGTCAAACGTGTCAGCAGATTGGATTTGTGGAAATATTATTCTCTCTACGGTAGTATGTGGAACTTGTTTTGCAGAGCCAGACACTATCCTTGTGTTCAAAATCTTCTGTGGAGTATTCGGAGGAGGAAGCCGCCTTGCAATGCCGAGGACAATACCGCGCGCCGGACTCATCGTCATTAAAGCCTGGTTCAGGGGCTACTGAGGGAGTCCTGAATCAGGGGGTCTCCAGACAGCCGGACTATATCCTTTGGTCGGACTGTTGGACTATGAAGATACAAGATTGAAGACTTCGTCCCATGTCCGGATGGGACACTCCTTGGCATGGAAGGCAAGCTAGGCAATACGGATATGTAGATCTCCTCCCTTGTAACCAACTCTGTGTAACCCTAGCCCCCTACGGTGTCTATATAAACCGTAGGGTTTAGTCCGTAGGATGACAGACAATCATACCATAGGCTATCTTCTAGGGTTTAGCCTCTACGATCTCATGGTAGATCAACTCTTGTAATACTCATATCATCAAGAACAATCAAGCAGGACGTAGGGTATTACCTCCATCAAGAGGGCCTGAACCTGGGTAAACATCGTGTCCCCCGCCTCCTATTACCATCCGCCTTAGACGCACAGTTCGGGACCCCCTACCCGAGATCCACTGGTTTTGACACCGACAATAACCCTCAGGAACAACAGGTAATTCATATCTAGGGGAGAATCCTCATCATCACTTTCATCAATATTATTAGTTTCAATAATTTCATTCTCTCTAGCCCTAGCAAGTTGTTCATCAAGAAATTCACCAAGTGGCACAGTAGTATCAAGCATAGATGTAGTTTCATCATAAGTATCATGCATAGCAGAAGTGGCATCATCAATAACATGCGACATATCAGAATTAATAGCAGAAGCAGGTTTAGGTGTCGCAAGCTTACTCAAAACAGAAGGTGAATCAAGTGCAGAGCTAGATGGCAGTTCCTTACCTCCCCTCGTAGTTGAGGGAAAAATCTTGGTTCTTTGATCTTTCAAGTTCTTCATAATGATAAGAAGATATAAATCCCAAGTGACTCAAAGAATAGAGCTATGCTCCCCGGCAACGGCGCCAGAAAATAGTCTTGATAACCCACAAGTATAGGGGATCGCAACAGTTTTCGAGGGTAGAGTATTCAACCCAAATTTATTGATTCGACACAAGGGGAGCCAAAGAACATTCTCAAGTATTAGTAGCTGAGTTGTCAATTCAACCACACCTGGAAACTTAATATCTGCAGCAAGGTATTTAGTAGAAAAGTAATATGATAGTAGTGGTAACGGGAGCAAAAGTAATATTTTTGGGTTTTATAGTGATTGTAACAGTAGCAGCGGGAAAGTAAATAAGCGAAGAATAATATATGAAAAGCTCGTAGGCATTGGATCGGTGACGGAGAATTATGCCGGATGCGATCGATCATGTAACAGTCATAACCTAGGGTGACACAGAACTAGCTCCAGTTCATCAATGTAATTAATGTAGGCATGTATTCCGAATATAGTCATAAGTGCTTATGGAAAGAACTTGCATGACATATTTTGTCCTAGCCTCTCGTGGCAGCGGGGTCCTATTGGAAACTAAGGGATATTAAGGCCTCCTTTTAATAGAGTACCGGACCAAAGCATTAACACATAGTGAATACATGAACTCCTCAAACTACGGTCATCACTGGGAGTGGTCCCGATTATTGTCACTTCGGGGTTGCCGGATCATAACACATAGTAGGTGACTATAGACTTGCAAGACAGGATCAAGAACTCTCATATATTGATGAAAACATAGTAGGTTCAGATCTGAAATCATGGCACTCGGGCCCTAGTGACAAGCATTAAGCATAGCAAAGTCATAGCAACATCAATCTCAGAACATAGTGGATACTAGGGACCAAACCCTAACAAAACTAACTCAATTACATGATAAATCTCATCCAACCCATCACCGTCCAGCAAGCCTATGATGGAATTACTCACACACGGTGGTGAGCATCATGAAATTGGTGATGGAGGAAGGTTGATGATGACGATGGCGACAGATTCCCCTCTCCGGAGCCCCGAACGGACTCCAGATCAGCCCTCCCGAGAGAGTTTAGGGCTTGGTGACGGTTCTGTATTGTAAAACGCGATGAATCCTTCTCTTTAATTTTTTCTCCCCGAAAGTGAATATATGGAGTCAAGGTTGAGGTTGATGGAGCGTCAGGGGCGCGCCCCCACCCTTCTGGACAGGTGGAGGCCCCCCTGACGTGGATTCTTCTTCCAGTATTTTTTATATATTCCAAAATAATTCTCCATTGATTTTCAGGTCATTCTGAGAACTTTTATTTCTGCACAAAAATAACACCATGGCAATTTTGCTGAAAACAGCGTCAGTCCGGGTTAGTTCCATTCAAATCATGCAAGTTAGAGTCCAAAACAAGGGCAAAAGTGTTTGGAAAAGTAGATACGACGGCAACGTATCAGCGCGCCCTGGTGGGTTGTGCTCACCCAGACCCACCTCCGGTGCACATCATCTGGTACATACGTCATTTTGATCTATAAAAAAATAAGGAGAGGACTTTCAGGACGGAGCACCGCCGTCTCGATGCGGAACTTGGGCAGGAGCACTTTTTCTCTCTGTCGGAACTTCCCTCCCGGAGGGGGAAATCATCGTCATCATCATCACCAACAACCCTTCCATCTTGGGAGGGCAATCTCCATCAACATCTTCAACATCACCATCTCATCTCAAACCCTAGTTCATCTCTTGTGTTCAATCTTGTTACCGAAACTATAGATTTGTGCTTGTGGGTGACTAGTAGTGTTGATTACATCTTGTAGTTGATTACTATATGGTTTATTTGGTGGAAGATTATATGTTCAGATCCAATATGCTATTTAATACCCCTCTGATCTTGAGCATGATTATCATTTGTGAGTAGTTAATTTTTTTCTTGAGGTCACGGGAGAAATCATGTTGCAAGTAATCATGTGAACTTGATATGTGTTTGATATTTTGATAAGTATGTATGTTGTGATTCCCTTAGTGGTGTCATGTGAACGTCGACTACATGACACTTCACCATATTTGGGCCTAAGGGAATGCATTGTGGAGTAGCAATGAGATGATGGGTTGTGAGAGTGACAGAAGCTTAAGCCCTAGTTTATGCGCTATTCCGTAGGGGACCGATTGGATCCAAAAGTTTAATGCTATGGTTAGAATTTATTCTTAATACTTTTCTCGTAGTTGCAGATGCTTGTGGGAGGGTTAATCATAAGTAGGAGGTTTGTTCAAGTAAGAACAACACCTAAGCACCGGTCCACCCACATATCAAATTATCAAAATACCGAACACGAATTAAACCAACATGATGAAAGTGACTAGATGGAAATCCCGTGTACCCTCAGGAACGCTTTGCTTATCATAAGAGACTATTTTGGCCTGTCCTTTGCCTCAAAAGGATTGGGCTACCTTGCTGCACTTTTGTTACTACTATCGTTAATTGCTCATTACAAATTATCTTGCTATCAAACTACTCTGCTACTTACAATTTCAGCACTTGCGGACATTACCTTGCTGAAAACCACTTGTTATTTCCTTCTGCTCCTCGTTGGGTTCGACACTCTTACTTATCGAAAAGAGATACAACTGATCCCCTATACTTGTGGGTCATCAAGGCTGTTTTCTGGCGCCATTGCCGGGGAGTGAAGCGCCTTTGGTAAGGAAACATTTATATAGTGTGCTGAAATTCATTGTCACTTGTTACTATGGAAAACAATCCTTTGAGGGGTTTGTTCGGGGTATATTCACCTCGACCGGAACCACAATTATCTACCCCTCAACCTACTGCACCTACTGAAAATATTGAATATGAAATTCCTTCGGATATGATAGTACAACTGCTAGCTAATCCGTATGCAGGAGATGGAATCGAACATCCTGATATGCACTTGATATATGTAGAACAAATATGTGGATTGTTCAAGCTTGCAGGTTTACCCGGAGATGAAGTTATGAAAAAGGTTTTCCCTTTATCTTTGAAGGGAAAAACATTGGCATGGTATAGGCTATGCGATGATATTGGATCTTGGAATTGGAATCGTTTGAAATTGGAGTTCCATCAAAAAATTTATCCTATGCATCTAGTTCATCGTGATCGGAATTATATATATAATTTTTGGCCTCGTGAAGGAGGAAGTATCGCTCAAGCTTGGGGGAGGCTTAAGTCAATGTTACATTCATGCCCCAATCATGAGCTCTCAAGAGAATTATATCCAAAATTTTTATGCCCGGCTTTCTCATAATGATCAAACCATGCTCAATACTTCTTGTGCTGGTTATTTTATGAAGAAGACTATTGAATTTTGGTGGGATCTTTTGGAAAAAATTAAACACACCTCTGAAGATTGGGAACTTGATGAAGGTAAAGAGTTAGGTATTAAACTTAAGTATGATTGTGTTAAATCTTTTATGGATACCGATGGTTTCTGAAAGTTTAGCACTAAATATGGACTTGACTCTGAGATAGTAGCCTCCTTTTGTGAATCATTTGCTACTCATGTTGATCTCCCTAAAGAGAAGTGGTTTAAATATCACCCACCTATTAAAGAAGAAATCAAATAACCAGTACCAATTAAAGAAGAAACTATACTTTACAATGTTGATCCAGTTGTTCCTTCTGCTTATATTGAGAAACCACCTTTCCCTGTTAGGATAAAGGAACATGCTAAAGTTTCAACCGTGGTCAACAAAAGCTATATTAGAACACCTAAACCTGTTGAACAAATAAAAGTAGAACCTAGTATTGCTATGGTTAAGGATCTCTTGGGAGAAGATGTAGATGGGCATGTTATTTACTTCTGTGAAGAAGCTGCTAGAATTGCCAAACCTGATAAAAAGGATAAACATAGGCATGTGCTACCTCTTGAGCACTGCGTTGGTTTTCCCTTGAAGAGGAAAGGGTGATGCAGCAAAGTAGCGTAAGTATTTCCCTCAGTTTTTGAGAACCAAGGTATCAATCCAGTAGGAGACTACGCGCAAGTCCCTCGTACCTACACAAACAAATAAGAACCTCGCAACCAAGGCGATAAAGGGGCTGTCAATCCCTTCACGGTCACTTACGAGAGTGAGATCTGATAGAGATAATAATAGTCAGATAAATATTTTTGGTATTTTTATGATATAGATTGAAAGTAAAGATTTCAAAGTAAAATAGATTGGAAACTTATATGATAAACGATAGACCCAGGGGCCATAGGTTTCACTAGTGGCTTCTCTCAAGATAGCATAAGTATTACGGTGGGTGAACAAATTACTGCCGAGAAATTGATAGAAAAGTGAATAATTATGAGAATATCTAGGCATGATCATGTATATAGGCATCATGTCCGCGACAAGTAGACCGAAACGATTCTGCATCTACTACTATTACTCCACACATCGACCGCTATCCAACATGCATCTAGAGTACTAAGTTCATACGAACAGAGTAATGCATTAGGCAAGATGACATGATGTAGAGGGATAAACTCAAGCAATATGATATAAACCCCATATTTTTATCCCTGATGGCAACAATACGATACCTGCCTTGCTGCCCCTGCTGTCACTGGGAAAGGACACTGCAAGATTGAACCCAAAGCTAAGCACTTCTCCCATTGCAAGAAAGATCAATCTAGTAGGCCAAACCAAACTGATAATTTGAAGAGACTCGCAAAGATAACCAATCATACATAAAAGATTTCAGAGAAGAATCAAATATTGTTCATAGATAAACTTGATCATAAACCCACAATTCATCGGATCTCGACAAACACACCACAAAAAGAGTTACATCAAATAGATCTCCAAGAAGATCGAGGAGAACATTTTATTGAGATCCAGAGAGAGAGAAGAAGCCATCTAGCTAATAACTATGGACCCGAGGTCTAAGGTAAACTACTTACACATCATCGGAGAGGCTATGGTGTTGATGTAGAAGCCCTCCGTGATCGGTACTCCCTCCGGCGGAGCTCCGGAAAAGGCCCCAAGATGGGTTCTCTTGGGTACAGAAGGTTGCGGCGGTGGAAATAGGGTTGCGTGGTGCTCCTGGATGTTTTCGGGGTATGTGGACATATATAGGAGGAAGAAGTAGGTCGGTGGAGCCACGAGGGGCCCACGAGGGTGGAGGGCGTGCCTAGGGGGTAGGCGCGCCCCTTGCCTCGTGGCCTCCTCGTTGGTTGCTTGACGTCCACTCCAAGTCCCCTGGATCACGTTTTTCCAAAAATAACTCCCCCGAAGGTTTTATTCCGTTTGGATTCCGTTTGATATTCCTTTTCTGCGAAACACTGAAATAGGCAAAAAAAACAGCATTTTGCATTGGGCCTTGGGTTAATAGGTTAGTCCCAAAAATAATATAAAAGTTTATAAATAAGCCCATTAACATCCAAAGCGGATAATATAATAGCATGGAACAATCAAAAATTATAGATACGTTGGAGACGTATCAAGCATCCCCAAGCTTAATTCCTGCTCGTCCTCGAGTAGGTAAATGATAAAAATAGAATTTTTGATGTGGAATGCTACCTAGCATTCTCAATGTAACTTTCTTTATTGTGGCACGAATATTCAGATCTGAAAGATTCAAGAAAAAGTTTAATATCAACATCAAAATAATAATACTTCAAGCATACTAACAAAGCAATTATGTCTTCTCAAAATAACATTGCCAAAGAAAGTTATCCCTACAAAATCATATAGTCTGGCTATGCTCTATCTTCACCACACAAAGTATTTAAATTATGCACAACCCCGATTCCAAGCCAAGCAGTTGTTTCATACTTTTGATGTTCTCAAACTTTTTCAATCTTCACGCAATACATGAGCATGAGCCATGGACATAGCACTATATGTGGAATAGAATGGTGGTTGTGGAGAAGACAAAAAGGAGAAGATAGTCTCACATCAACTAGGCATATCAACGGGCTATGGAGATTACCATCAATAGATATCAATGTGAGTGAGTAGGGATTGCCATGCAACGGATGCACTAGAGCTATAAGTGTATGAAAGCTCAAAAAGAAACTAAGTGGGTGTGCATCCGACTCGCTTTCTCATGAAGACCTAGGGAATTTTGAGGAAGTCCATCATTGGAATATACAAGCCAAGTTTTATAATGTAAAAATTCCCACTAGTATATGAAAGTGACAACATAGGAGACTCTCTATCATGAAAATCATGGTGCTACTTTGAAACACAAGTGTGGTAAAAGGATAGTAACATTGTCCCTTCTCTCTTTTTCTCTCATTTTTCATTTTTTTCTTTTTTTATTTGGGCCTTTTCTCCCTTTTTGGCCTCTTTTTTTCTTTTTTTTTAATTTTTCATCTGGAATCTCATCCCGACTTGTGGGAGAATCATAGTCTCCATCATCCTTTCCTCACATGGGACAATGCTCTAATAATGATGATCCTCACACTTTACTTACAACTCAAAAATTACAACTCAATTCTTAGAACAAAATATGACTCTATGTGAATGCCTCCGGCGGTGTACCGGGATGTGCAATGACTCATGAGTGACATGTATGAAATAATTATGAATGGTGGCTTTGCCATAAATACGATGTCAACTACATGATCATGCAAAGCAATATGACAATGATGAAGCGTGTAATAATAACGGAACGGTGGAAAGTTGCATGGCAATATATCTCGAAATGGCTATGGAAATGCCATAATAGGTAGGTATGGTGGCTATTTTGAGGAAGGTGTATGGTGGGTTTATGGCACCGGCGAGAGTTGCACTGTACTAGAGAGGCTAGCTATGGTGGAAGTGTGAGAGTGCGTATAATCCATGGACTCAACATTAGTCATAAAGAACTCACATAATTATTGCAAAAATTTATTAGTTATCAAAACAAAGTACTACGTGCATTCTCCTAGGGGGATATATTGGTAGGAAAAGACCATCGCTCGTCCCCGACCGCCACTCATAAGGAAGACAACCAATAAATAAATCGTGCTCCGACTTCATCACATAACGGTTCACCATACATGCATGCTACGGGAATCACAAACTTTAGAACAAGTATTTCTCCAATTTAGAACTACTCAACTAGCATGACTCTAATATCACCATCTTCATATCTCAAAACAATCATCAAGTATCAAACTTCTCATAGTATTCAATGCACTTTTTATGATAGTTTTTATTATACCCATCTTGGATGCCTATCATATTAGGACTAATTTTATAACCAAAGCAAATTGCCATGCTGTTCTAAAGGACTCTCAAAATAATATAAGTGAAGCATGAGAGATCAATAATTTCTATAAAATAAAACCACCACCGTGCTCTAAAAGATATAAGTAAAGTACTAGAGCAAAATTTTCTAGCTCAAAAGATATAAGTGAAGCACATAGAGTATTCTAATAAATTCCCATTCATGTGTGTCTCTCCCAAAAAGTGTGTACGGCAAGGATGATTGTGGTAAACTAAAAATCAAAGACTCAAATCATACAAGACGCTCCAAGGAAAACACATATCATGTGGTGAATAAAAATATAGCCTTAAGTAAAGTTACCGATAGAAAAAGACGAAAGAGGGGATGCCTTCCGGGGCATCCCCAATCTTAGGCTTTTGGTTGTCCTTGAATTTTACCTTAGGGTGCCTTGGGCATCCGCAAGCTTAGGATCTTGCCACTCCTTATTCCATAATCCATCAAATCTTTACCCAAAACTTGAAAACTTCACAACACAAAACCTCACAACACAAAACTTAAACAGTAAATCTCATGAGCTCCTTTAGTATAAGAAAACAAACCACCACTTAAGGTACTGTAATGAACTCATTCTTTATTTGTATTGGTGTTAAACCTACTGTATTCCAACTTCTCTATGGTTCATTACCTCCGATACTAGCCATAGATTCATCAAAATAAGCAAACAACACGCGAAAAACAGAATCTGTCAAAAACAGAACAGTCTGTAGTAATCTGTAGGTTTCAAATACTTATGTAACCCCAAAAATTCTAAAATAAATTTCTGGACGTGAGGAATTTATCTATTAATCATATAAAAAAAGAATCAACTTAATCTCACTCTCCAGTAAAAGGTGGCAGCAAATATCTTGAGCGCTAAAGTTTCTGTTTTTTACACCAAGATCGCAAAGACTTTCCCCAAGTCTTCCCAAAGGTTCTACTTGGCACAAACACTAACTAAAAGCATAAAACCAAATCTAAACAGAGTCTAGATGAATTATTTATTAATAAACAGAACCAAAAAGCAACAAACAAAAATAAAATTGGGTTGCCTCCCAACAATCGCTATCGTTTAATGCCCCTAGCTAGGCATAAAAGCAAGAATAGATCTAGGTATTGCCATGATAATGATAAGGTAAATCGCGAAAACTCATCTCATACTCCCTACGTTCAGCAGCAAGCTTTCTTTGTGGCAAGCAAAAGTAATCAAAAGGGCTAAATTTAATGGGAGAAAAGTCCCCAAGATCAAGCTCTGGAGGTATAGGTTCCTCCTTTGGCCCCTCATATTGCACGACCAATTCATCATTATAAGCATTCTTTTGGCAAAAAGTCATGAGCCTTTGTTCAAGGGAAAAACCTAACCCATTATTCTGGATAGCAAAATTATCATTAATTTCAGAAATCCTGTCAACAAGAACATCGGTAGGAACCTTTTTTCTAAGGTTTTCATTAAAAGCAACATGATCTAAAGATCGTAAACGCATAATGTGTTCTTGATTAAAAAAGGATTGCTTCTATGGGAGGACGACCGACATCCACCATATAATGCGCAAAAATTTCATTGGCCTCTTTTATTATAAATCTGAATTCATGAGCTAAAAAGATGGTCGCTGCTCGCTTAACAGAAGAATGCTCAATATTAGAAAATTCTAGGAAAATCCTTTGTATGGAAGGATGCATATGTAAAAGTTGTCTTCCAAGTTCAACTATGAGCAAAGATATAGCATCCGCGAGACTACTAGTTTTATGAAGAATAGACCCGCTCATGGTGGGCAAAGCACCGGCACAAGTAAAGAAATCTTGAATAACTCCCTTCCCAATAATATTACCGCTACCAATCCGAAACTTTTTAGTGTGTAAAATAGTAGGATTTTCAAGAGGATCATCAATAGCATCAAAGTTTTCCATATTATTATCCTTATCAACGATAACCTCCCCAGTTTCAGACATGATGGCAACAAATTGCAAAAAGAACGAGCACAAAGAAGGCAGGCAGGAAGAAAGAGGGCGGATAAAACGGCAAGGGTGAAGTGGGGGAGAGGAAAACGAGAGGCAAATGGTAAATAATGTAATGCGAGGGATAAGAGTTTGTGATGGGTACTTGGTATGTCTTGACTTGTGGTAGATCTCCCCGACAACGGCGCCAGAAATGGCTTGTTGACGGGAGATCAAATCTTGACTTGACTTGGTGCAACCTCCCCGACAACGGCGCCCGAAATTCTTCTTGCTACCTCTTGAGCACTACGTTGGTTTTCCCTTGAAGAGGTAAGGGTGATGCAGCAAAGTAGCGTAAGTATTTCCCTCAGTTTTTGAGAACCAAGGTATCAATCCAGTGGGAGACTACACGCAAGTCCCTCGCACCTACACAAACAAATAAGAACCTCGCAACCAACGCGATAAAGGGGTTGTCAATCCCTTCACGGTCACTTACGAGAGTGAGATCTGATAGAGATAATAATAGTAAGATAAACATTCTTGGTATTTTTATGATATAGATTGAAAGTTAAGATTGCAAAGTAAAATAGATTGGAAACTTATATGATAAATGATAGACCCGGGGGCCATAGGTTTCACTAGTGGCTTCTCTCAAGATAGCATAAGTATTACGGTGGGTGAACAAATTACTGTCGAGCAATTGATAGAAAAGTGAATAATTATGAGAATATCTTGGTGAGGGAGTCCTGGATTAGGGGGTCTCCGGACAGCCGGACTATATCCTTTGGCCGGACTGTTGGACTATGAAGATACAAGATTGAAGACTTCGTCCCGTGTCCGGATGGGACTCTACTTGGCATGGAAGGCAAGCTAGGCAATACGGATATGTATATCTCCTCCCTTGTAACCGACCTTGTGTAACCCTAGCCCCCTCCGGTGTCTATATAAACAGGAGGGTTTTAGTCCGTAGGACAACATACAATCATACCATAGGCTAGCTTCTAGGGTTTATCCTCTCTGATCTCGTGGTAGATCAACTCTTGTAATACTCATATCACCAAGAACAATCAAGCAGGACGTATGGTATTACCTCCATCAAGAGGGCCCGAACCTGGGTAAACATCGTGTCCCCTGCCTCCTGTTACCATCTGCCTTAGACGCACAGTTCGGGACCCCCTACCCGAGATCTGCCAGTTTTGACACCGACATTGGTGCTTTCGTTGAGAGTTCCACTGTGCCTTCACCATAAGGCTCGATGGCTCCTTCGATCATCGGTAACGATGCGGTCCAGGGTGTGGTTTTCCTTCCCGAACAGATCTTCGTATTCGGCGGCTTCGCACTGCGGGCCAATTCGCTTGGCCATCTGGAGCAGATCGAGAGCTACGCCCCTGGCCATCAGATTAGATTTGGAAACTTGAATTGCACGACCGACATTCGCGGAGACTTGATCTTCGACGGATTCGAGCCCATGTCGGACGCGCCACACAGTCGCGACGAGCATGACATAACCCTGCCGTCCGACAATGTTCGAGAGATCACATCTGCAACTACTCTGACTATTAATCCGGAGCAAGTCATGCCATCTGAGAGCGAAGGGATGGACCCTGCCATGGAGGCCGCACTCTCAGTGGCGATAGAGCTGGATACTGACTTCACCCCTTACGAGAGCCGTGTCGCCGAACCACTGGATTCATCTCCGGCCATGGACTCTGAGCCGCTTACATCCGTACCCGTCGAATCCGACTGGGCGCTGATCATGGAGTTCACCTCCGCAGATATCTTTTAGCACTCGCCCTTCGACGATGTGCTAAATTCATTAAGGTCTCTCTCCCTTTCAGGAGAACCTTGGCCAAACTATGTCCGGCTAGAATGGGATGCGAACGACGAAGAAATTTGCTGCCCACCCACCACCCACTTAGTAGCTACTGTCAACGACTTAACCGACATGCTTGACTTCGACTCCGAGGACTTCGACGGTATGGACGACGACGCCGGAGACGAACAGGAACCACCGCCCACAGGGCGCCGGACCGCCACCTCAGCATATGATATATACATGGTGGACACCCCCAAAGAAGGCAATGGTGACGAGACAGCAGAAGATGACCCCTCCAAGAAGCAACCCAAACGCCGACATCAGCGACACTGCTCTAAGTACTGCCACAACAAGAGCAGTGATACCGGCATAGGAGATAATAACACTTCAGATAGTGCCGAAGACTACAACAATCCCCTCCAGCGCGATGTAGAGCCGGAGGACGAACAAGCTAGCCCCCCAGAGCAGGCAGCAGATGGAGAACCAGAGGAGGACAATTACACGCCTCTCTCCAAAGATGAGGCGAGCCTCGGCGATGAAGAATTTATCATGCCTGAGGACCCCGTCGAGCAAGAGTGCTTCAAGCGCCGGCTTATGGCCACGGCAAATAGCCTGAAGAAAAAGCAGCAACAACTTCAAGCTGATCAAGACTTGCTAGCAGACAGGTGGACCGAAGTCCTTGCGGCCGAGGAGTATGTGTTGGGGAACGTAGTAATTTCAAAAAAATTCCTACGCACACGCAAGATCATGGTGATGCATAGCAACAAGAGGGGAGAGTGTTGTCTACGTACCCTCGTAGACCGAATGCGGAAGCGTTAGCACAACGCGGTTGATGTAGTCGTACGTCTTCACGGCCCGACCGATCAAGCACCGAAACTACGGCACCTCCGAGTTCTAGCACACGTTCAGCTCGATGACGATCCCCGGACTCTGATCCAGCAGAATGTCGGGGAAGAGTTCCGTCAGCACGATGGCGTGGTGACGATCTTGGTGTTCTACTGTCGCAGGGCTTCGCCTAAGCACCACTACAATATTATCGAGGACTATGGTGAAGGGGGGCACCGCACACGGCTAAGAGATCAATGATCAATTGTTGTGTCCATGGGGTGCCCCCTGCCCCTGTATATAAAGGAGCAAGGGGGGAGGAGGCCGGCCTAGGAGGAGGGCGCACCAAGGGGGGAGTCCTACTTCCACCGGGAGTAGGACTCCTCCTTTCCTTGTTGGAGTAGGAGAGAAGGAAAGAGGAGGAGAGGAAGAAGGAAAAGGGGGCTGCACCCCTTGTCCAATTCGGACCAGAGGGGGGCCGCATGCCTCCTTCCTTTTGGCCTATCTCCTCTATTCCCGTGTGGCCCAATAAGGCCCATATACTCCCCGGCGAATTCCCGTAACTCTCCGGTACTCCGATAAATACCCGAATCACTCGGAACCTTTCCGATGTCCGAATATAGTCGTCCAATATAACGATCTTTACGTCTCAACCATTTTGAGACTCCTCGTCATGTCCCCGATCTCATCCGAGACTCCGAACTCCTCCGGTACATCAAAACTCATAAACTCATAATATAACTGTCATCGAAACTTTAAGCGTGCGGCCCCTACGGGTTCGAGAACAATGTAGACATGACCGAGACGCGTCTCCGGTCAATAACCAATAGCGGAACCTGGATGCTCATATTGGCTCCCACATATTCTACGAAGATCTTTAACGGTCAAACCGCATAACAACATACGTTGTTCCCTTTGTCATCGGTATGTTACTTACCCGAGATTCGATCGTCGGTATCTTAATACCTAGTTCAATCTCGTTACCGGCAAGTCTCTTTACTCGTTATGTAATACATCATCTCGCAACTAACTCATTAGTTGCATTGCTTGCAAGGCTTAAGTGATGTGCATTACCGAGAGGGCCCAGAGATACCTCTCTGACAATCGCAGTGACAAATCCTAATCTCGAAATACGCCAACCCAACATGTACCTTTGGAGACACCTGTAGAGCACCTTTATAATCACCTAGTTACGTTCTGACGTTTGGTAGCACACAAAGTGTTCCTCCGGTAAACGGGAGTTGCATAATCTCATAGTCATAGGAACATGTATAAGTCATGAAGAAAGCAATAGCAACATACTAAATGATCGAGTGCTAAGCTAACGGAATGGGTCAAGTCAATCACATCATTCTCCTAATGATGTGATCCCATTAATCACATGACAACTCATGTCTATGGCTAGGAAAGATAATCATCTTTGATCAACGAGCTAGTCAAGTAGAGGCATACTAGTGACACTCTGTTTGTCTATGTATTCACACATGTATCATGTTTCCGGTTAATACAATTCTAGCATGAATAATAAACATTTATCATGAAATAAGGAAATAAATAATAACTTTATTATTGCCTCTAGGGCATATTTCCTTCAGTATGAACTCGAGCGCCCCTCCAAGAGTTACCCAAAACGCAGGTTGCTACCTCACCTCGAGGAGGGAGCATTGAAACCTCAATCACCAGTGTACGATGCGGCTGACCGGCCACCGCATGGCCGAGCCAGAGAGGCATCTCAGCCTGAAGTTCAGCCTGCACCCCGCCGCCACTCAATCAAAAATACTAAGGCCCGGGACAACACAAGGGACCTGTGAGACGTATTGGACAGTAAGGCAAAAATCGCAAGGTCAATATACGAGTCACGGACACGCGGGCCAACACGGGACGATGATCGTCGCGTCGGATACACCAAGAGTAAATCCGGCCGGGCCGAATAGAGCAGACAAGATTTGTATGAACTTTGTCGGGATATAGCCCGACACAGAGGCGCCGCACACCCCCTATGCTTCACTGATGAAGTTATGAATCACGAATTCCCGCAGGGTTTCAAACCCGTAAATATCGAATCATACGATGGCGCAACAGATCTCGCTGTATGGATTGAGGATTTCCTCCTTCACATCCACATGGCTCGTGGTGATGATCTACATGCCATCAAGTACCTCCCACTAAAAGTCAAAGGACCAGCTCAGCATTGGCTGAACAGCTTGCCAGCAGATTCCGTCGGCAGTTGGGAGGATCTGGAAGACGCATTTCTTCACAACTTCCAAGGCACTTATGTGCGGCCACCGGATGCTGATGACTTGAGCCATATAACCCAGCAGCCAGGAGAATCGGCCAGACAATTCTAGACTCGGTGCCTGACTAAGAAAAACCAAATTATAGACTGTCCGGACGCAGAGGCCCTAGCGGCATTCAAGCATAACATCCGCGACGAGTGGCTTGCTACATCTTGAGCATTGCGTTGGTTTTCCCCGAAGAGGAAGGGATGATGCAGGAAAGTAGTGTAAGTATTTCCCTCAGTTTTTGAGAACCAAGGTATCAATCCAGTAGGAGGCTACGCGCGAGTCCCTTGTACCTGCACAAAACAAATAAATCCTCGCAACCAACGCGAATAGGGGTTGTCAATCCCTACACGACCACTTACGAGAGTGAGATCTGATTGATAAGATAATATTTTTGGTATTTTTGTGATAAAGATGCAAAGTAAAATAAAGGCAAAGTAAAAAGCAAAGGAAATAACTAAGTAGTAGGAGATTAATATGATAAAGATAGACCCGGGGGCCATAGCTTTCACTAGTGGCTTCTCTCGAGAGCATAAGTATTCTATGGTGGATGAACAAATTATTGTTGAGCAATTGACAGAATTGAGCATACTTATGAGAATATCTAGGTATGATCATGTATATAGGCATCATGTCTGAGACAAGTAGACCAACTCCTGCCTGCATCTACTACTATTACTCCACTCATCGACCGCTATCCAACATGCATCTAGAGTATTAAGTTAAAAATAGAGTAACGCCTTAAGCAAGATGACATGATGTAGAAGGATAGGCTCATGCAATATGATGAAAACCCCATATTGTTGTCCTCGATGGCAACAATACAATACGTGCCTTGCTGGCCCTACTGTCACTGGGAAAGGACACCGCAAGATTGAACCCAAAGCTAAGCACTTCTCTCATTGCAAGAAAGATCAATCTAGTAGGCCAAACCAAACTGATAATTCGAAGAGACTTGCAAAGATAACCAATCATACATAAAAGAATTCAGAGAAGATTCAAATATTATTCATAGATAGACTTGATCATATACCCACAATTCATCGGTCTCAACAAACACACCGCAAAAAGAAGATTACATCAAACAGTTCTCCACAGGAGAGGGGGAGAACATTGTATTGAGATCCAAAAAGAGAGAAGAAGCCATCTAGCTAATAACTATGGACCCGTAGGTCAGAGGTGAACTACTCACACTTCATCGGAGAGGCTATGGTGTTGATGTAGAAGCCCTTCATGATCGATGCCCCCTCCGGCGGAGCTCCGGAACAGGCCCCAAGATGGGATCTCGTGGATATAGAAAGTTGCGGCGGTGGAATTAGGTTTTTGGCTCCGTCTCTGATCGTTTGGGGGTACATAGGTATATATAGGAGGAAGGTGTACGTCGATGGAGCAACAGGGGGCCCATGAGGGTGGAGGGCGCGCCTGGGGGGGGGGGTAGGCGCCCCCCTACATTGTGGCCTCCTCTTTTGTGTCTTGACGTAGGGTCCAAGTCTCCCGGGTCTTGTTTGTTGAGAAAATCACGTTCCCGAAGGTTTCATTCCATTTGGACAACGTTTGATATTCCTTTTCTTCGAAACCCTAAAACAGGCAAAAACAGCAATTCTGGGCTGGGCCTCCGGTTAATAGGTTAGTCCCAAAAATAATATGGAAGTGGATAATAAAGCCCAATAATGTCCAAAACAATATACAATATAGCATGGAGCAATAAAAAATTATAGATACGTTGGAGACGTATCAAGCATCCCCAAGCTTAATTCCTGCTCGTCCTCGAGTAGGTAAATGATAAAAATAGAATTTTTGATGCGGAGTGCTACTTGGCATAATTTTTAATGTAATTCTTCTTAATTGTGGTATGAATATTCAGATCCGAAAGATTCAAGACAAAAGTTTAATATTGACATAAAAATAATAATACTTCTAGCATACTAACAAAGCAATTATGTCTTCTCAAAATAACATGGCCAAAGAAAGTTATCCCTACAAAATCATATAGTCTGGCTATGCTCCATCTTCACCACACAAAATATTTAAATCATGCACAACCCCGATGACAAGCCAAGCAATTGTTTCATACTTTTGACATTCTCAAAACTTTTTCAATTTTCACGCAATACATGAGCGTGAGCCATGGACATAGCACTATAGGTGGAATAGAACGGTGGTTGTGGAGAAGGAAAAAAAGGGGGAAGATAGTCTCACATCAACTAGGCGTATCAATGGGCTATGGAGATGCCCATCAATAGATATCAATGTGAGTGAGTAGGGATTGCCGTGCAACGGATGCACTAGAGCTATAAGTATATGAAAGCTCAAAAAGAAACTAAGTGGGTGTGCATCCAACTTGCTTGCTCATGAAGACCTAGGGCGATTTGAGGAGGCCCATCATTGGAATATACAAGCCAAGTTCTATAATGAAAAATTCCCACTAGTATATGAAAGTGATAACATGAGAGACTCTCTACTATGAATATCATGGTGCTACTTTGAAGCACAAGTGTGGTAAAAGGATAGTAACATTGTCCCTTCTCTCTTTTTCTCTCATTTTTCTATTTGGGCCTTTTCTTTTTTATGGCCTCTTTTCTTTCTCTTTTTTTTTCGTTCGGAGTCTCATCCCGACTTGTGGGGGAATCATAGTCTCCATCATCCTTTCCTCACTAGGACAATGCTCTAATAATGATGATCATCACACTTTTATTTTTCTTATAACTCAAGAATTACAACTCGATTCTTAGAACAAAATATGACTCTATATGAATGCCTCCGGCGGTGTACTGGGATATGCAATGAATCAAGAGTGACACGTATGATAGAATTATGAATGGTGGCTTTGCCACAAATACGATGTCAACTACATGATCATGCTAAGCAATATGACAATGATGGAGTGTGTCATAATAAACGGAACGGTGGAAAGTTGCTTGGAAATATATCTCATAATGGCTATGGAAATGCCATAATAGGTAGGTATGGTGGCTGTTTTGAGGAAGGTATATGGTGGGTGTATGATACCGGCGAAAGGTGCGCGGTATTAGAGAGGGTAGCAAAGGTGGAAGGGTGAAAGTGCGTATAATCCATGGACTCAACATTAGTCATAAAGAACTCATATACTTATTGCAAAAATCTACAAGTTATCAAAGCAAAGTATGACGTGCATGCTCCTAGGGGGATAGATTGGTAGGAAAAGACCATCACTCGTCCCCGACCGCCACTCATAAGGAAGACAATCAAAAAATAAATCATGCTCCGACTTCATCACATAACGGTTCACCATACGTGCATGCTACGGGAATCACAAACTTTAACACAAGTATTTATCAAATTCACAACTACTCAACTAGCACAACTTTAATATCACCATCTTCATATCTCAAAACAATTATCAAGCATCGAACTTCTCATAGTATTCAACACACTCATAAGAAAGTTTTATTATTAATCTTGTATACCAAGCATATTAGGATTTTAAGAAAATTACCATGCTATTTAAGGCTCTCAAAATAATCTAAGTGAAGCATTAGAGATCAATAGTTTCTATAAAACAAATCCACCACCGTGCTCCAAAAGATATAAGTGAAGCACTAGAGCAAAACTATGTAACTCAAAAGATATAAGCGAAGCACATAGAGTATTCTAACAAATTTCAAATCAAGTATGCTCTCTCAAAAGGTGTGTACAGCAAGGATGGTTGTGGTAAACTAAAAAATAAAGACTCAAATCATACAAGACGCTCCAAGCAAAACACATATCATGTGGCGAATAAAAATATAGCTCCAAGTAAAGTTACCGTTAGAAGTAGACGAAAGAGGGGATGCCTTCCGGGGCATCCCCAAGATTTGGCTTTTAGGTGTCCTTAGATTATCTTGGGGGTGCCATGGGAATCCCCAAGCTTAGGCTCTTGCCACTCCTTGTTCCATAATCCATCAAATCTTTACCCAAAACTTGAAAACTTCACAACACAAAACTTAAAGTAGAAAATCTCGTGAGCTCCGTTAGCGAAAGAAAACAAAAGACCACTTCAAGGTATGGTAATGAACTCATTATTTATTTATATTGGTGTTATAACTACTGTATTCCAACTTCTCTATGGTTTATAAACTATTTTACTAGCCATAGATTCATCAAAATAAGCAAACAACACACGAAAAACAGAATCTGTCAAAAACAGAATAGTCTGTAGTAATCTGTAGCTAGCGCAAGATCTGGAACCCCAAAAATTCTAAAATAAATTTCTGGACGTGAGTAATTTATCTATTAATCATCTGCAAAAATAATTAACTAAATATAACTTTTCAAATAAAAATGGCAGTAGTTCTCGTGAGCGCTAAAGTTTCTGTTTTTTACAGCAAGTGTAACAAGACTTTCCCCAAGTCTTCCCAACGGTTCTACTTGGCACAAACACTAATTAAACACAAAAAACACAACCATAACAGAGGCTAGATAAATTATTTATTACTAAACAGGATAAAAAAGCAAGGAATAAAAATAAAATTGGGTTGCCTCCCAACAAGCGCTATCGTTTAACGCCCCTAGCTAGGCATAACAAGCAAGGATAGATCTAGGTATTGCCATCTTTGGTATTAGGAAAGAAAAGAGCAAACTTGCTATCTATAGAATTAATCCTTATATTTTGATAAGGCACATGGCTATTAATGGTAGAATAAATATTAAGTATGTTACGGAAATTTGTATCTAGGCTAGCCTTTATCTCTTTAATAGATTCGTTTTGGTAAGAGAGCAAAAGAGATGTAGATTCAACTTTGTCATTCATGGGGTGCCCAAATATAGTTTTCATTTTTTCATAAGTGTTTACGACATCCCCTTCAAGAAAACCTTCTTCAAATATAAAATCTAACACATGCTTAAAAGAAGAAGGCAGGGCAATATAAAAGCTTTTTAAGTAAACTTCAATTTGATATTGAGGAACATAGCTGGCCCTGATCCTTAATAGTCTATACCAAGCATATTCCAAAGATTCATCAAGTAAACAACGAAAAATTCTAGAATCATCTTCATCAAAATTATTAAGACTCTCATTGATAACTCCGGTAGGTTTTTCCATAGTATCCTTATTTATGAGCTTAGCAAGAATACAAGGGTTGTCCAAAGTACTAAAACTCTAGAGAGAACCCCCAACCCTTTTTGATTCAGACATGGCGGAAGAAAGGCGAGTGAAAAGAGAGGGAGGACAAATAAAATGGCAAGGGTGAAGTGGGGGAGAGGAAAACGAGAGGCAAATGGCAAATAATGTAATGCGGAAGATAAGGGTATGTGATGGGTACTTGGTATGTTGACTTTTGCGTAGACCTCCCCGGCAACGGCGCCAGAAATCCTTCTTGCTACCTATTGAGCACTGCGTTGGTTTTCCCCAAAGAGGAAGGGATGATGCAGCAAAGTAGCATAAGTATTTCCCTCAGTTTTTGAGAACCAAGGTATCAATCCAGTAGGAGGCTACACGCGAGTCCCTCATACCTGCACAAAACAAACAAATCCTCGCAACCAACGCGAATAGGGGTTATCAATCCCTACACGGCACTTACGAGAGTGAGATCTGATAGATATGATAAGATAATATTTTTGGTATTTTTGTGATAAAGATGCAAAGTAAAATAAAGGCAAAGTAAAAAAGCAAAGGAAATAACTAAGTAGTAGGAGATTAATATGATAAAGATAGACCCGGGGGCCATAGGTTTCACTAGTGGCTTCTCTCAAGAGCATAAGTATTCTACGGTGGATGAACACATTATTGTTGAGCAATTGACAGAATTGAGCATAGTTATGAGAATATCTAGGTATGATCATGTATATAGGCATCACGTCCGAGACAAGTAGACCGACTCCTGCCTGCATCTGCTACTATTACTCCACTCATCGACCGCTATCCAGCACGCATCTAGAGTATTAAGTTAAAAACAGAGTAACGCCTTAAGCAAGATGACATGATGTAGAAGGATAGACTCATGCAATATGATGAAAACCCCATCTTCTTATCCTCGATGGCAACAATACAATACGTGCCTTGCTGCCCCTTCTGTCACTGAGAAAGGACACCGCAAGATTGAACCCAAAGCAGGCAAAAAACAACAATTCTGAGCCGGGCCTCCGGTTAATAGGTTAGTCCCAAAAATAATATAAAAGTGGATAATAAAGCCCAATAATGTCCAAAACAGTTGATAATATAGCATGGAGCAATCAAAAATTATAGATACGTTGGAGACGTATCATGGCTCGCCCGCCACCTCGGCCAGGAGAAGCCGAAATCTATGGCAGCCCTCACAACACTCATGACCCGCTTTTGCGCGGGCGAGGATAGCTAGCTGGCTCGCAGCAACAACACATCGAGGAATCCAGACACCTTGGATACCAAAGATGTTAACGGTAGGCAACATCATAACAGACCAAAGCGCTGCAATAACGGCGATAACACCGAAGATACGACAGTCAATGCCGGATTCAAAGGCTCTAGATCAGGTCAGCGGAAAAAGCCATTGAAAAGAAATACTCCGGCTCCGTCCAGTTTGGATCGCATACTGGATCGCTCGTGTCAAATCCACGGAACCCCCGACAAGCCAGCCAATCACACCAACAGAGAATGCTGGGTGTTCAAGCAGGCTGGCAAGTTAAATGCCGAAAACAAGGATAAGGGGCATCATAGTGATGACGAGGAAGAGCCCCGGCTGTCGAACACAAGAGGACAAAAGGGGTTTCCCCCACAAGTGAAGACGGTGAACATGATATACGCAACCCACATTCCCAAGAGGGAGAGGAAGCATGCACTAAGGGACGTCTATGCGATGGAGCCCGTCGCCCCAAAGTTCAACCCATGGTCTACTTTCCCGATCACCTTCGATCGTAGGGACCACCCCACTAGCATCCGTCATGGCGGATCCGCCGCACTGGTCCTAGATCCCATCATTGACGGATTTCACCTCACTCGAGTCCTTATGGATGGCGACAGCAGCCTGAACCTGCTCTATCAGGATACAGTGCGAAAAATGGGCATCGATCCCTCGAGGATCAAACCCAGCAAAACCACCTTTAAAGGCGTCATCCCAGGTGTAGAGGCCCATTGCACAGGCTCAATCATGCTGGAAGTGGTCTTCGGATCACCGGGAAACTTCCGAAGCGAAGAGTTAATCTTTGATATCGTCCCGTTTCGCAGTGGCTATCATGCACTGCTCAGACGGACAACATTCGCAAAATTTAATGCAGTGCCGCATTACGCATACCTCAAGCTCAAGATGCCAGGACCCAGGGGGGTCATAACAGTAAATGGAAACACATAACGCTCGCTCCGCATGGAAGAGCACACTGCGGCCCTTGCAGCAGAAGCACAAAGCAACCTTTTAAGGCAGACCACTCATTCGGCGTCACAGCCCCCGGACACCTTCAAGCGAGTCCGGAACAAGCTGCAACAGGATCGGCTGGCACGATCAGAGCTCACCTAGAAATTCAGCCCCCATCCCAGTCCCAGTCAAGCGACGAAATCCGTGCCGCGCGTACATAACTACGCACTGAAAATACCATGGACATAGGCGGGGGCACGATCAGGACACGCCCCGCAATGTGGCTTAACCGCCCTAGGGGCTGTATACCTTTATCATTCCTTTTCTCTTTCAGGGCCTAACTCTCTGGAAGCCCTTTCCGGCAGTACGATTGCCGGACACATTCCGGAAGCGACAACCAAGGCGGCAAGAAGCTAAGATGAACACGGGAACCCCCAGGTGGTCTCTAATAATAATTGATATACCCGTTTTTACTAATCTATGTGCAGCTCGCCCTGGGATAGGACATTTCAAATTATCCTGCTTTTTTCTTATTGCACTACTTGTACCAGTACGCTTCGACGTATTATTTAAATAACAATGCATATCGATAGTCTATCATTGCATTGTTTAAGTTTTTCTTCTTTTCTCTCTTATATGTCCATTTACGACAATCCACACCCGTACGTTCGGGTACGGTAAGTACGCCAGGGGCTCTCATTTACCCCATAATACAGCGCAAGAAGTACGAACACTTTCGACAGTGCGGCACCCCGAACTTATAGCATTATATGCATCAGCTCCGAATCATGTCTTTGGTCAAATGTTGGGTTTGCCCGGCTCCCATGCTTTGGTACCTTACGTTCCATTATATCGGCTAAGGTAGCGGTGGGAGAACTACTGCAATTGTGTCCCGGTTCTTCCGGATGAACACCTCAGTAGAGAAAGCCGAAAACTGACTGTCATGATAAGGAGAGAGACTGGTCGCTGTTCGAGAGGTCTCAAGTCCTTAAAGACTTTTTCCGCTTCGGGCGAGGAGTCGGCCTTGTCCGGCTTAGGCGTGTATAGTGCCCCAAATCCGGCCCTCCGAATACCAGGGGCTTCGCCAAAATTTAAAATTGTAGACTTCTATGGCTAAGTGAGAGTGATAAAGCATTATAGTCCGATTGCCTGGTTCGTTGCGCTGAACACCTCCCTCGAAGGACCCAAAATTGGGGTAAAGAGTGCTCATTTTTATCCCGAACACCCCATTACTAGGTACATGGGGGCAGAAGCCGACGACTGGCCAACTCTCAGATTTTATAAACGGCCGCACAGAAGGTAATATTTTAAATTAAGAAAGCGTCCCATGGCGCAAATGAACTCGTTTCACATTACAGGATCACATGAGCATGTTCATTCAAAAGTTACATCCTTGACACACTCATCCGCCACTAGGCGGGAACTCTTCAGGACACTCTCATAGTAATTCTCGGGGCAGTGATGATCCTTGCCCTCCGGCGGCCCCTCCTTCACCAGCTTCACGGCGTCCAGCTTCGCCTAGTGCACCTTCGCCCGGGAAAAAGCCCTGCGTGCACCTTCGATGCAGACGGACCGCTTTATGACTTCAAGCCGTGGGCAGGCTTCCACAAGCCGCCTCACCAGACTGAAGTAGCTGCCGGACAGGGGCTCGCCAGGCCACATCCGGACTATAAGGCCCCTCATGGCCTGTTCGGCTGCCTTGTGAAGCTCGACCAACTGCTTCAGCTGGTCGCTCAAGGGCATGGGGTGTTCGGTCCCAGTATACTGAGACTAGAACAACTTCTCCGTCAAGCTCCCCTCCTCGGCTCGGTAAAACTCCGCGGCATCCAGTACACTGCGGAGAAGATCTGCAAACGCTCCTGGAGAGCTCCAAACTCGGGTAAGAAAAAGGAAAGTCTCCTTCACATGCTTGCTTTGCATAATGAATGCCTTACCCTCTGCTATCTTCTTCACCGCGTCAATCTCCTGAAGGGCCTTGTGGGCTTCGGCCTTGGCGCTCCGGACGCTTTCAAGCGCCTGCGCGAGCTCGGACTCTCGCATCTTAGAGTCAAGCTCCAAGGACTCGTGATTTTTGGCAAGAGCCTCGAGCTCTTGCTGCACCTCGCCTACTCGGGCTTCTTGCTTCTCTCGTTCAATGCGTTCCTTGGCCGCTTTGTCTTCGGCCTTGGCCAACGCCTTCCTCAGGGTCACCACTTCGGTCGTGGCCCCTGACAAATCCATGATGATCCTATTACTTTACACCCGAACTTCTTTTTAATATATAGACAAAGGTATTGCTTACCTTTGTTCTCCTCGAGCTGCCTCTTGGTAAGGCCGAGCTCGGTCTCGGACCGCTCTAGGTCCTGCTTCAGTGCAGAGACCTCCGCAGTACGCGCAGCAGCGGCCAGCAGCGAAGCCTGCACATACACATAGATACATTCTGATTAGACTCCTAATTCATCATTTCATCCTCTATTCGGCTTTTCTTCTTGAACGCTGAACAGAGCATCAGGGGCTACTATCTATGCGGTACTATTTTCTTATATTTTGATTGCTTACCTCAAATCCTGTTAGGAGGCTGGCGCAAGCTTCGATCAGTCCGTTTTTGGCAGACTGAACCTTTTCGACCACCGCGCTCATGATAGTGCGGTGCTCTTCGTCGATGGAAGCGTTGCGAAGCGCTTCCAGCAAGTTGTCCAGTGCCTCTAGATGGACAGAGGACACCAGCACAGATGGTTGGCCCCCCTTAACGGGGGACTGCCTGCCGGAGTCCGGAACCATCGGAGGTTCCGACGTAGTGTTCAGCTGGGGCCTGAACCCAGAGCCCGTAGGAGGCTCGCTCCCTTGGTACCCAGGGTCCGGGAAGTCGCCGCGAGGCACCCCCAGGACTAGCTCCCCTTGGCTCGGTGCCTTTTGAGACAACACCTCGGCGTTGTTCGTAGGGCGAGGGGTGGAAGCGGTCGAAAGAGAACCGCTGTTCATATCCGACGAGTCCAAAGAGCCGCTCGACGAGGGTACATCGAGATGAGCTCGGGACGGACTGCATAATCATGTTCGGCATGAGGAGAGGCACTGCAATATAACATACCATGAAGTACTATGGTGCCCGGACACTTACGAGTTCTCCAGGGGCTTGTCCCTGGGTAGCCACTCGTCGCCGCTGTCGGTGGCCGTCCTGGCGCAGTCCGGAGGGAGGGTCCTTGTAGGATCGAAGTATGTCTAGAGGGGGGTGATTAGACTACTTGACCAAATAAAAACTTAACCTTTTCCCAATTTTAGTTCTTGGCAGATTTTAGCTAATTTAGGACAAGTCAAGCAATCATCACATAATTCAAGCAAGCATGCAAAGAGTATATAGGCAGCGGAAAGTAAAGCATGCAACTTGCAAGAATGTAAAGGGAAGGGTTTGGAGAATTCAAACGCAATTGGAGACACGGATGTTTTTCCCGTGGTTCGGATAGGTGGTGCTATCCTACATCCACGTTGATGGAGACTTCAACCCACGAAGGGTAACGGTTGCGCGAGTCCACACAGGGCTCCACCCAAGGGTAACGGTTGCGCGAGTCCACACAGGGCTCCACCCACGAAGGGTCCACGAAGAAGCAACCACCCACGAAGGGTCCACGAAGAAGCAACCTTGTCTATCCCACCATGGCCATCGCCCACACAGGACTTGCCTCACTAGCGGTAGATCTTCACGAAGTAGGCGATCTCCTTGCCCTTACAAACTCCTTGGTTCAACTCCACAATCTTGTCGGAGGCTCCCAAGTGACACCTAGCCAATCTAGGAGACACCACTCTCCAAGAAGTAACAAATGGTGTGTAGGTAATGAACTCCTTGCTCTTGTGCTTCAAATGATAGTCTCCCCAACACTCAACTCTCTCATAGGATGTGGATTTAGTGAAAAGAAGATTTGAGTGGAAAGCAACTTGGGAAGGCTAGAGATCAAGATTCATATGGTAGGAATGGAATATCTTGGTCTCAACACATGAGTAGGTGGTTCTCTCTCAGAACATATGAGTTGGAATGGTGTATGTGTTCTGATGGCTCTCACTTCGAATGAAGAGGAGGTGGAGGGGTATATATAGCTTACACACAAAATCCAACCGTTACACACAGTTTTCCAATCTCGGTGGGACCGAACCAATAAACTCGGTCGGACCGAAAATGTAAACCTAGTGACCGTTAGAGATTTTCGGTGGGACTGGCATGCAACTCGGTAGGACCGATATGATTAGGGTTTGGGCATAACGTAATCTCGGTGATACCGATTACACAAACTCGGTGAGACCGAATTTGGTAATTAGCTAACCAGAGAGTTGGTCAGGCAAACTCGGTGGGACCGATTTGCTCTTTCGGTGAGACCGAAAAGTTACAAAGGGGAAACACTAAATTTACGTTGCAATCTCAGTGGGACCGATTCGCTCTTTCGGTGAGACCGAAAAGTTACGAAAGGGAAATAGAGAGTTTGCAGCCCCATCTCGGTGAGACCGAGATCCCTATCAGTAGGACCGAACTGATTAGGGTTTGGCAGTGGCTTATGACAAGTGAAACTCGGTGGCGCCGGATAGGAAGAATCGGTAGGACCGAGTTTGGCTTAGGGTTTAGGTCATATGTGGATATGGGAAAGTAGTTGAGGGTTTTGGAGCATATCACTAAGCACATGAAGCAAGAGGCTCATTAAGCAACACCTCATCCTTCCTTGATAGTATTGTCTTTTCCTAAAGACTCAATGTGATCTTGGATCACTAAAATATAAAATGAAGAGTCTTGAGCTTTTGAGCTTGAGCCAATCCTTTGTCCTTAGCATTTTGAGGGTTCCACTTTCACATCCATGCCATGCCAATCATTGAGCTTTCCTGAAATAATTATCTTGGAATAGCATTAGCTCAATGAGCTATATGTTGTTATGAATTACCAAAACCACCTAGGGATAGTTGCACTTTCAGTCCTCCCCTTCTTGGACCCTTCAGCCTCCCCGGATGGGTCGCCCTTCCTTTTCTTGTCTCCCCCGGCTGGGGGGAGAACTTTTATCCTCCTCCTCCTCGTTTCCGTGGGAGGAGTGCACGTCGGAGTCATCAGACGATGAGTCCGATACAACCTTTCGCCGGAGACCCTTTCGGGTCCCCGTGGCCTTCTTTTTGGCCTTCTTTGCCGGCACCTCGTAAGGTGCCGGAGTCAGCATCTTCGTTAGAAGAGCATCTGCAGGATCTTCGGGCAGGGGGGCTAGGCAATCAAGCTGCTCCGCTATCTCTATCCAGTCCTGTTAATGACATGGAAGCTTAGATCTTGCACATAACTAAACCGGGGCAAATAAATACCCTGAGAGATATAAAAGCCTACCAGATTGGCACAGCGCTTTGCGCTGAGTCCACGGTCCTCGGTGAGGGACGGAGGAATCTCGGCGCTCTTGAACAACACCCTCCAGACGTCCTCGTGCATCGTGTCATGGATCTCTCGCAACGTCTGGTGCTTGGTCGAGTCGAACTCCCACAAAACAAATGCCCGTCGTTGACACGGAAGGATCCGGCGTAAGAGCATAACCTAGACCACGTTGACAAGCTTGATTCTCTTGTTCGTCATGTTCTGGATGCAGGTCTGGAGTCCGGTCAGCTCTACCGAAGAACCCCAGGACAGGCCCTTCTCTTTCCAGGAGGTGAGCATCGTGGGGACTCCGGATCGAAATTTGGGGGCCACCGCCCAGTTAGAGTTGCACGGCTCGGTGATGTAGAACCACCCCGATTGCTACCCCTTTATGGTCTCCACATATGAGCCTTCGAGCCAGGTGACGTTAGGCATCTTGCCCACCATGGCGCCTCCGCACTGTGCCTGCTGGCCGACCGCCACCTTTGGTTTGACATTAAAAGTCTTCAGCCATAGGCCGAAATGGGGCTTGATGCGGAGGAAGGCCTCGCACATGACGATAAAGGCTGAGATGTTGAGGATGAAATTGGGGGCCAGATCGGGAAAATCCAGCCCGTAGTAGAACATGAGCCCGCGGACGAACGGGTGGAGCGGAAATCCCAGTCCGCGGACGAAGTGAGTAAGAAAAACTACCCTATCATGGGGTTTGGGCGTAGGGATGATCTGCCCCGCATCTGGCAGCCGGTGCGCGATATCCGTGGCCAGATATCTGGCTTCCCGTAACTTTTTGATGTTCTCCTCCGTACCATCCACTTGCCTCCTGCTCCGGACATGCTAGGAGTGGTTTGAGAAGAAGAACACGAGCTTGGGCGCTAGAGATCGAGTGTGCGGGAATGGGTAAGCGAGGAAGAAGAAGGCGTGGGTGAAAAGGGTAAATTCTTGTCCCTTTATAAGGGCAGAAGAGGCTATGTGTCTCCCCACTCGCCTGGTAAAAACCGCTTATTCCCCAGGCGCCGTAATTGATGGCGCGGTTGCGTTACCCACGTCCATATTAATGAGAATCACGTGATAAGGGGAACACGATCTCTGCTTTGACAAGACGTGTCAAGAAAACCACCTCGCGATATGTTCGGTGCTAGTTGAGAAAAACGGTTCGAATAATGACTGGGCCATGGCGTGATGTCATACCTTCAAAACGTGTCAGCAGATTAGATTTGTGGAAATATTATTCTCTCTACGATGGTATGTGGAACTTGTTTTGCAAGGCCGGACACTATCCCTGTGTTCAAACTCTTCCATGGAGTATTCGGAGGAGGAACCCGCATTGCAATGTCGAAGACAATACTGCGCACCGGACTCATCGTCATTGAAGCCTGGTTCAGGGGCTACTGAGGGAGTCCTGGATTAGGGGGTCTCCGGACAGCCGAACTATATCCTTTGGTCGGACTGTTGGACTATGAAGATACAAGATTGAAGACTTCGTCCTGTGTCCGGATGGGACTCTACTTGGCGTGGAAGGCAAGCTATGCAATACAGATATGTATATCTCCTCCCTTGTGTAACCCTAGCCCCCTCCCGTGTGTATATAAACCGGAGGGTTTTAGTCCGTAGGACAACATACAATCATACCATAGGCTAGCTTCTAGGGTTTAGCCTCTCTGATCTCGTGGTAGATCAACTCTTGTAATACTCATATCATCAAGAACAATCAAGCAGGACGTAGGGTATTACCTCCATCAAGTGGGCCTGAACCTAGGTAAACATCGTGTCCCCTGCCTCATGTTACCATCCGCCTTAGACGCACAGTTCGGGACCCCCTACCCGAGATCCGCCGGTTTTGACACCGACACTAGGCATGATCATGTATATAGGCATCATGTCCGCGACAAGTAGACCGAAACGATTCTGCATCTACTACTATTACTCCACACATTGACCGCTATCCAGCATGCATCTAGAGTATTAAGTTCATACGAACAGAGTAATGCATTAGGCAAGATGACATGATGCAGAGGGATAAACTCAAGCAATATGATATAAACCCCATCTTTTTATCCTCGATGGCAACAATACAATACGTGCCTTGCTGCCCCCGCTGTCACTGGGAAAGGACACCGCAAGATTGAACCCAAAGCTAAGCACTTCTCCCATTGCAAGAAATATCAATCTAGTAGGCCAAACCAAACTGATAATTCGAAGAGACTTGCAAAGATAACCAATCATACATAAAAGATTTCAGAGAAGAATCCAATATTGTTCATAGATAAACTTGATCATAAACCCACAATTCATCGGATCTCGACAAGCACACCACAAAAAGAGTTACATCAAATAG
Organism: Triticum urartu; assembly: GCF_056163025.1. Taxonomy (NCBI): domain Eukaryota; kingdom Viridiplantae; phylum Streptophyta; class Magnoliopsida; order Poales; family Poaceae; genus Triticum; species Triticum urartu. The sequence continues at coordinate 106,567,348 of NC_141873.1, forward strand.
ATCTCCAAGAAGATCGAGGAGAACATTGTATTGAGATCCAAAGAGAGAGAAGAAACCACCTAGCTAATAACTATGGACCCGAAGGTCTGAGGTAAACTACCCACACATCATCGGAGAGGCTATGGTGTTGATGTAGAAGTCCTCCATGATCAATACCCCCTCCGGCGGAGCTCCGGAAAAGGCCCCATGATCGGATCTCTTGGGTACAGAAGGTTGCGGCGGTGGAAATAGGGTTTCGTGGTGCTCCTGGATGTTTTTGGGGTATGTGGACATATATAGGATGAAGAAGTAGGTCGGTGGAGCCACGAGGGGCCCACGAGGGTGGAGGGCGCGCCCAGGGGGATAGGCGCGCGCCCTGCCTCGTGGCCTCCTCGTTGGTTGCTTGAAGTCCACTCCAAGTCCCCTGGATCACGTTTGTTCCAAAAATAACTCTCCTGAAGGTTTTATTCCGTTTGGATTCCGTTTGATATTCCTTTTCTGCGAAACACTTAAATAGGCAAAAAAAAGCAATTTGCACTGGGCCTTGGGTTAATAGGTTAGTCCCAAAAATAATATAAAAGCGTATAAATAAGCCCATTAACATCGAAAACAGATAATATAATAGCATGGAACAATCAAAAGTTATATATACATTGGAGACGTATCAGCATGTTGTTGGCATGCCTGTTTGATAACCCACAAGTATAGGGGACCGCAATAGTTTTCGAGGGTAGAGTATTCAACCCAAATTTATTGATTTGACACAAGGGGAGCCAAAGAATATTCTCAAGTATTAGCAGCTGAGTTGTCAATTCAACCACACCTGGAAACTTAATATTTGCAGCAAGGTATTTAGTAGCAAAGTAATATGATAGTAGTGGTAATGATAGCAAAAGTAACGGTGGCAAAAGTAATATTTTTTGTATTTTATAGTAATTGTAACAGTAGCAGCGGGAAAGTAAATAAGCGAAGAACAATATATGAAAAGCTCGTAGGCAATGGATCGGTGATGGAGAATTATGCCGGATGCGATCGATCATGTAACAGTCATAACCTAGGGTGACACAGAACTAGCTCCAGTTCATCAATGTAATGTAGGCATGTATTCCGAATATAGTCATACGTGCTTATGGAAAGAACTTGCATGGCATCTTTTGTCCTACCCTCCCGTGGCAGCGGGGTCCTATTAGAAACTAAATGTCGTGGTTTTCTCACGGCAGATGTCCTTATGAAAGGACTTAGTCGTGGAGCCATCGCTACGGGTTAGCTTAAAGGGGTTAAAGCGGACAAGGGACGTGAGAGTTTTATACTAGTTCGGCCCCTTACGATGAAGGTAAAAGCCTACTCCAGTTGTGATGGTATTGCTAGGGTTTCGATGACCAGGGAGCGAATCCGCTTTGCCTGGCTCTCGAGTTGTTGTGTTGTCCCTAAACCGCCGCCGGGTCGCCCCTTTATATACATACGTCGATGCCCGCCGGTTTACAGAGTCCCGAGGCTGGATCATCAACGTATCCAACTCGGTCTCTATTCCTTCTATCTTATAATACAAGTTATATGATAATGTCGGTTTATGTCTACAAGCCTTAACCCTCCTTTGGGCCTTGGGCCTTCATGAAGCGCCATCATCCTTTGTCTTCCCGGGCTTCAAATAGTAATCATCATAGAGTTAACCCGACCACTCCTGGCCGGTTTATGTCCAGTAGTAATATCCTCAACATTAGGCCCCACATTGATTTGACCTTGTTCATGTCAATCTTCAACACTTAGAAAAATTCCTCCCCTTGCACCTTCGCATAGATCTTGTAAACCGCCCTGACGTCATCCTCCAGATTTGTAGTAAACCGCCGTCACATCACCTGTTTATTTAAAACCGAACATACCCCTTTTATTAATGAGCATCCGACAATCGAGGCAACAATCTCGTTGTCTATCCATTTTTTGGGCTCCTTGACTCCCGCGCCTGTCGCTTATCTCTTTACCCTTATAAATAGAGGTAGAGGATCCCATTCTTTTCTTTCTGTTGCCTCCTCATCCCTTCTTCTTCCTCGCGACGTCCCCGCACTCGAGCGCCACCGCCATCGTCAAGCCTCGCCTCTGCCTCACCGTCGGCTGCTGCATCAACCTGTTCGTACCAGAGCACTGCAGCGCACCTCCGCTGCTTCCGCAGCCGTAGTAAGTCCTTCCCTCCTTCCTCTCTAGATCCATTTTTAGGGTTCCTACAGGTTCATGGCGTTCCTCTCTCGTTCTTCGCCAGTCCCTAGACAGTAGACCTTTAGGCTTGATACGCTCCGTGCGATAGCTCTGGTGCTCTCCTTCTTGGTTGTTAAATCAAGCCTTTGTACTCATAAAAACTTTGATCTGTACCTTAATGACTACTCTAGGACCAACCTTTTTTTAGGTCTAAATATTTTTTCTTTTACTGACTTGTAGTAGATCCAAAACGCAAACGTGACTCTGTGAAACCTGTTTTTCTTCACTTAGCCATTTTTTGCTTCTTCAGATCTGTACCTTCTTTACCTGGATAGGCGGTTTATCTCTGTAGAAAATAATCTGTTATATGCCATTAGTCCCCTTGTAAACCATTCATCGCTTTACCACTTATAAACACTCTGTCATAGGCGGTTTATAACTTCCTCCAGTTTATCAATTGTATATGCTTGAATTCCTTTTCCCTCAACCTGTTGTACTATACACATTGTCATTAATGAATCATAAACCGGCATTATTCCTTTCCAGCTCTTCACTTGCAATGGCTAAACAGTTCTATTCCTATATCTGGGTCCCTTCCCGGGTTACTGAGGAGCAACTGAACGGAATGGTCAAAATTGGTACCTTACCGAAGAAAAATGAAATCCGGTGGCGAGTTCCTGGGCCGGAAAATCCTCCTCCCCCCAGAGAGGGTGAAGTAGTGGTGTTTGCTGATCATATAGGCCGTGGTTTTAAACTGCCTGGATCCAAGTTTTTCTGAGATGTACTTGCCAGCTTTCAGATCCACCCTCAAGATATTGGACCCAACTCTGTATCCAATATCTGCAACTTTCAAGTTTTTTGTGAAGCGTATCTACAAGAAGAACCAATTGTCGAGCTGTTCCGGGATTTCTTCCACTTAAACCGTCACACTGAATTCGTAGACCGGCCCAATACTGAGCTTGGTGGCGGCTCCATTCAGAAAAGGAAGGACGTTAGTTTTCCTCACGCCAAACTTCACAGTCACCCAAAGGAGTGGAATCAAACTTGGTTCTATTGCAAAGACACCTCTCCTGAAGATGAGAACCCTCTGCCGGGTTACCATGCTCATGGGCTCGCCAATACTCATCCGCTTCTGCAACGACTAAGTGCCAAGGAACGGGCCTCGTACGCACCACAACTCGCCAAGTTTACAGCTTTCATGGCCAATGGTTTAACAGGTGTGGACTTCGTCCGTTGCTGGATATCCTAGAGTGTCTTGCCGTTAAGTCACCGCTCTCGTTTAATGTGCGAGTATACTGGTGATGTAAAATACTCCCAATGTCATATTGACATTCAGGTAACATATGAGGAAGTTACTGAGTTTGTCAAGAAAATGCTGAATGAACTAGAAGCTGTCTGTAGCAAGACCGGGTTAAGTCCCTTTTACTCACAGAATAAACCGCCCGCTGTAAGTATTGTTTTTTGCTTCCGCTTTACACCTGATATTTTTGAACTGTGCAACTTTGAATACCCTCTGCCCATTTTTAAACAGGGTGATGATCCGTTCTAGAAAAAGAAACCTCAGGAGAAAACGGTGAAGCCTTCTCGACCTAAAACGAAAGTTGTCAAGAAAACCACAAAGAGGAAGGCAACTGAACCCATCGGTTTAGAGCTTGATGACGACCCTGATGAACCGGAAGTAGAGGTAGAACTTGATTCACTTGGTTCACTTTTCATGCACCTCATTGACAATGATATTTATCAGGAGGACGTTGAGGGCAGCCAAGCTGACGATGCAGAGGTAATTATCCTTTCCTCCAGTTCAGACCCTCTGCCAACACAAAAAATCCATCAAGCAGTCCGGAAAGTAAGATTTTCTCACCCTCTTGCTCACTTGGATCCAAAATTTCTTTTGAAGAAGCAGCAGCACGAGGCTTGCCGCACAACCCGGCACAGCGGCCAAACGGTCACTTCGACCGGTTTACCGAATACCTCGGTTCAAAAACGCTGACCTGAGGTCTCACCCACTTCTGACACTTCTTATCCCAAGGCAGGCTATTTCTGACAACTTCTTAATCCGTCCGATTTGAATTATCAGGTGACACCTCCTTCATCATCCGGTGAATCAACGACCACACAACTCCCTCCTCTTAAGACCGTTGTTGGGTAAGTATTTCAACTCAATCATTTGATGTTTCACACTTTATATGCTATGCTAACCTTTGCATCTGTTCTTTTTAGAGCCAAAGCCAGACCCAATAAGAAGGCTCGGGTGAATAACCCGTCTGAAGACCATGTGGTGATTGAACCGGAATTGACTACAGAACCGGAAGGTCCAAATACCGAGGCCACATTTGATGAACCGCCCCCTCCAGATCATAATGTTGATGAACAAGCAGAAGTTGATACCTGTCGGTGTCAAAATCGTCGGATCTCGGGTAGGGGGTCCCGAACTGTGCGTCTAGGCCGGATGGTAACAGGAGGCAAGGAACACGATGTTTTACCCAGGTTCGGGCCCTCTTGATGGAGGTAAAACCCTACGTCCTGCTTGATTAATATTGATGATATGGGTAGTACAAGAGTAGATCTACCACGAGATCAAGGAGGCTAAACCCTAAAAGCTAGCCTATGGTATGGTTGTTGTATGATGAAGTTGTCCTACGGACTAAAACCCTCCGATTTATATAGACACCGGAGAGGGTTAGGGTTACACAAAGTCGGTTACAATGGTAGGAGATCTTGAATATCCGCATCGCCAACCTTGCCTTCCACGCCAAGGAAAGTCCCATCCGGACACGGGACGAAGTCTTCAATCTTGTATCTTCATAGTCCTGGAGTCTGGCTGAAGGTATAGTCCGTCTACCCGGACACCCCCTAATCCAGGACTCCCTCAGTAGCCCCCGAACCAGGCTTCAATGATGACGAGTCCGGCGCACAGATTGTCTTCGGCATTGCAAGGCGGGTTCTTCTCCAAATTCCGTGTACCTGCTGAATAATGTCCGATTTTCGTAATGTAGCGCACCTTGGCTTCCACGCCCAATAATGGCCGTCTTCCACGTGTTAAACGAATGCGAAAAGTCGGGGTGTTTTTACATTCACACCCCTAGCCGCATAAACGAGCCGCCTATTTAATGGGATGGGGATTCAGATCCAAACCACACCTTCTCCTCTCCGCGAGTAATCATCAGAGCACCTCCAGCAAAGGTCCATTCCAACATGGCCAGCCGTTGCAGCTCCTCGTCTCGCCCTTCCAGTCCTAAACCTGGAGACTGGGAGAGGTGCTCATCCCGCACAGCGAGCTAGTGTCGCTTCAGGCCAAGGGATTTCTCCCTCAGGCCTATATGGTCCCGGTCCGAGCCGGACTTGCCACCTATAATGGCGGAGAGCAAGCGGAGAGCACCCCCAATCCCTCCAAAGGAGAGCGGGTGTGCCTCGTCCCTTATCTAATAAGAGGACTTGGATTTCCAATTCATCCATTTCTCCGTGGGCTTCTGGAGTTCTACGGCCTCCAGCTGCACAATCTCACGTCCGCCTCTATATTGCATATCACGGGCTTCGTCGCCCTTTGCGAGCTATTCTTGGGTGTTGAGGCTCATTTCGCGCTGTGGAAGAGGTTATTCTTCCTGGTGCCCCGCTCTCAAGAGGGGTCTATATATCAAGTGGACGGAGCCGAAGTGTGGCGTATCGCCGGGACCGGATATCTATCCGGAACCCCAAAGAAGGCGTCCGAGGACTGGCCTTCGGAATGGTTTTATATAGATGATGTCCCGCTGCCGGATCCTATCCGGGCCGGTCTCCCCGAATTCAACAGTGCTCCCTTAAAGAAACGCCTAAGCTGGCGTCCGCAGAGCTCTCAGAGAGAAGGCGACAGGGACATCCTTCACCTGATGGGTCGGATAATACTATTGGCTCATTCCGGACTAACCATGATTGAAGTCATGGCCGCATGCATTATGCGGGGGGTGCAGCCGCTTCAATATAGAGGCCACCCCATGTGGGATTTTAACGGGGAGGATGACGCCACCCGTTACGGTCATAAGGGGCCAGCCTTAGCTCCGCTCTAGTAAAGATCTTATCCTCTTTGTACAAGGGAGAAGAGGAGGAATTCCTCCGCGTCAACCCGCCGGGCGGATTTTCTATGTACAACCCTCCGAGTTGGGTAAGTGGACCAATTGTGCTTGCCCATTCGTTTTATATTCCCATGATTAAATATGTAGTCTTCCGATTTCAACGCAGGAACTGCGTCAGGAAGTAAAGGATATAAACAGCCGTCCCCCACAGCCCGAGGATCCAGAACGGTCCCTCGATCCGGACTCCGAAGAGGATTCGGACATATCGGTGGAGCTGATTGACGGGGTGTTTCATCAGCTAAGCAAGGACAATACCTTGGTGGCCATTACGGCTGATTACCCAGGGTTAATCCCGGCCTCCCAGGTAACAGAGAGCGGAGTCTCATCCCCTTGAGAAGGAATCCATTCTCACGCATTTCAGTTTTCCTGACAACGACCGTGTTTTGCAGGGGAGGTTTCTGAGGCGGGAGGCCGAACCTGCGGCGGCTAGCCAACGAGGGGCCGCAGGGCCCCGTGGGGTAAAAAGGAATGTAGTCCGGACTGAGACGTCGGTGCAAAGGTATAGCGCACCCTCTTTTTCCCTGGTGTTATTCCCTTAGGGCATATTAACGTTCGTGCTGTCTTCAGGACGAAGAAACTTCGCCGGACTACATCCGGAGAGGTTGCCAATCGCGCCTCCACCAGCCAGGCTCCAACGCCTGGCCCGGAAGCGGAAGCGAACACAAGGCGCGCACCAGACGCTCCTCCGACAAAGGATGCAGACAGGCTATCTACCACCAATTCTGAGGTGGAGAGTGCCATGAACCACAGGCGTCGCCGAACAGTTCTTCGCGACGCTTGTTTCTCCCAAGAGGCATTAGATGCCTTCAATTCGGGAGATGCGTATCTCCGTGCCGCTCAAAATGGTTTAGCCAGAGCCACGGAGCAATATGTAAAAGACATACGGGTAAGAAAATTTTGGTAAATATATATATATATACCAGTAGCCCCCGAGACTTGAAACAGTTAGAGTAACTGATTTAAGGATCATTTGTTATGCAGGTTCTTACAGAGAAGAATACCGTACTGTCCCAGGAGCTGGAAGAGTGCAAAGCCCAACTGGAGGCCGCACTAGCCACGGCAGGGGAGCCCAAAGAGACCCCCTCTGGTAAGATACACTTCGAAAGATTAGTATCTTGCGAAGTGCGGCGTGGGTGTAAATCTGACAAATCATATTGCAGATGGCGCCGGACTAGATCCGGAGAGGCAACAACTCTTGCGCCGGCTAAAGGCCGGTGAGAGTATGTTGACAAGGGTGAGGCGGGAGAAGAATGATCTTCAGGATGCCAACACCAAGCTGGACGTTGAACTTAAAGATGTTCATGGCCAGCTGTCGGACTCTACTAAGGAGAATCAGCGGCTTCAACGCGGCATATTTAGTAAGTGCTTAAGCGAATCTTTGAAAGAAAAGAGTTCGGCGAGGAAGTCAACTAACAGAGTAATGTCTGTAGGTATGCTAACGGGTCGTCCTGTAGAGGAGATGCCCGGTTCTACGGGTGACCTTCTTCTCGAGCTCTCGCAACTGCACGAGTGAGTTCGGCAGGAGATGCGAGGCATTGCCCAAGCCTTATGGCCTTCCCACTCCATGCCCGAGGGCCTTGGAGAGCTTTCGGAGAAGCTTAAGGGAGCTCAGCAGTGCTTCCGGTTGTGGAAGATATCGGCCTGTCGACAAGGCGCTAGGGAGGCCTGGGCCATGGTGAAGACGCGGTACACGAAGTCTGACCCAAACCACATGGCCGAGGTCGGACCTGTGGGGCCTGACGGGAAGGAGATCCCTGTAAGCTTAGTGTATGGCCAAGTAGAATTGGTTGCAAAGTATTCCCAGCAGGACTGTAAGTTAGACAGCCTGTTAGATGGTATTGAAGAGGAATACAATCAGTCAGAGTGACTATGTAACTTTTAATTGACATGTGTAATGCCTTCTAGCCGGATTGTAGATCGTTTGTCGTTGCCGACCTTTTCGCTTCAACCTCAGGACCTGACGGTCCGGAGTGTGTCCGAATACCCTACCGGTTATGTAAGAACCGGGGTATGCGTGGAGACCAGGCGTAGGGGTCATTAGTGCTTTATTAGACAAGTGCCCAACTAGTTATGTTACATTACATGGTTAGTAAGAAGCATCTTCCAGAGAGAATAGTTCCGTTAGGGGTTCCTTTCTCTGGGAGGCATGCCCTAAAGTGCATGTCCGGACTGCAAACGCAGGAAAATCATCTGGGGGCATATATATAAATAAGTAAAAAAGTTCATCTTTTAGTTCACCGACCGAATATTCCCTTAAGAACGCTAGCTTTCGGCTTCACCCAGTCTGAGGTACACATCCGGATGATCCGGCAGTAACAATCGCAGAGGTGCTCCCTTTACCACCTAGCCGAACAATCGGGAACGTAGGGGTAAGCACAGGAGCCAGGCAACCCAGCTTGGCCAAAACTTAAGTCATATCGATGCATATATTGGTGAAGAAAAGGTACATGCGGAAGTTTGACACATGTGGTGGGCGTGAAGCCCGTATAGATAAGCTTCTGCTAAAGAAGCCCCCAGGTTTAATGAGCGCGAGTAGCACGTCACTTGAGGAGCCTTTAACGGCTATAAAAGAAAAGAGGGGAAGGAGAGAAATGTAAGACAGAAAATGTAAAAAATGGACAGAGGAAGGAGACAAACACAGAGTCCGACGCTAGGCGTAGAATCTTCGGAGACGGGCTGCGTTCCATGGGTTCGGCTCGAGTCGGTTATCTGACGCATCTCGCAGGCGGTATGCTCCACCTGTCAGGATTTGGTCGATTATGAAGGGACCTTCCCACTTGGGCTTCAGCTTGTCCTTTTTCTTGTCCGGCAAGCGTAGAACTAATTTGCCAACGTTGTAGTTTTTGGCCCGCACGTCTTTTTTTGTAGTGAGGGGCCCACGAGGGTGGAGGGCGCGCCCAGGGGGGTGGGTGCGCCCCCCTGCCTCGTGCCTTCCTCGTTGCTTCCCTTACATACGCCCCAAGTCTTTTGGATTGCTTCCGTTCCAAAAATAAGTTCCGTGAAGTTTCAGGTCAATTGGACTCCTTTTGATTTGCCTTTTCTGCGATACTCTAAAACAAGGAAAAAACAAAAACTGGCACTGGGCTCTGGGTTAATAGGTTAGTCTCAAAAATAATATAAAAGTGTATAATAAAGCCCATAAACATCCAAAACATATAATATAATAGCATGGAACAATCAAAAATTATAGATATGTTGGAGACGTATCAGTGAGCGTATGAGTTTCATTGCATCCAGAATGGCACTCAATGCCTTGGTGCCAATTTTGTAAGTCATTGCGGTGTTTAGCTTCATGAGTGGACTGCTACTAGTGCGACACAAAGCAGCTACACAGATCATAGTGTAGATATAACGGAAAACCGTAAGCATCTGAGTAAAATCAGCAGAGTGGAACTTGCTGGAATATATGTGCTAGTATTGTCGGTACGGCTAGAAAGGCTTCAGATACCAGCTCTCTTCAACAGAAGGTGCAATACTGTTAATATCAGTGTAACTCTCAAAGGCGACACAGCTCCCCGCATCCCCTTGCTATTCTTATAGGATTCAAGTGGGCAGGCCACTACAAATCCTATTCCCATGTTTACAAAATCCTACGAATCAAAGAGGCCCGACGAGTTCAAAGTGTCCATACCAACCGACCGTATAGACCTCGACACTGCAAATGTCCCTGCTGATATTCACTACAAGGAACATACTATACTACTATCATACTCCCTCTGTTCCAAAATATAAGTCTTGGTAGAGATTTTCACTATGGATCACATACAGATGTATCCAGATACATTTTAGAGTGTAGATTCACTCATTTTGCTCCATATGTAGTCCATGGTGGAATCTATACAAAGACTTGTATTTAGGAACGGGGAGAGTACTTATTAAAGAAGAACGGAAGAGGAACATGCTAAGGAAGAGCAAGCAGATTTTGGATAATAAAATGTTCGTTGCGCAGTGCCCACACATGATGAACCAAAGCGCATTAAGAAAGCAACTCCCTGCTATCTCTCTATATGTGGTGGACGTGCTTTTTTGAAAGTAAAGTAGGAACATTAGCTGACCAATTAGATGGTATCTGTTTTAGTAATATCAGCATCATATCAGATTCGTACTTGAGCAACAAGTTTGGAATTATGAGTGGTACGTTGTTTAGCTTGATGGAGTCAGGAGCAGTGCTAAGCAGGTACGATGATGGTACTGAATATAAATGCATGTCTGCATTTGGGTCAGTCAACCATTTCAGGCGGTTGGATGAAGATCCTACGTCTCCTAACCCTTCTTCTTCCTCGTCTCTGATTCTTCCCATACAGAACACCGCACGGGCCGCTGGCCGGACCATCGGCCCCCACCGCATGTGTTCCTCCGCCACCCCACCCCCACCCCCACCCGCGTCGACTTTTCTTTGTTCGGTGAGCCCCCCCACAACTAAAGTCCCCACCCGAGCCCCTTCGTTCGCACCGGCGAGCTCTGAAAAATTGACTAACCCAATTTTGAAATTTAGTCTACTGTGATTTAATTAGTGTGGAATATAAAAGGTGAAAACCATAAGCATTGGGAGTATAGTGTTGAGCGTGCCATGGCGGATCAGAAGGTGCAAACAGGACAAAGGCAACTTCGCAACCAATGTTTGCTCTCAACTAGCAAGTAAGTGATGGACAAGAAATCAAAGTAAAGTAGTGGCTATCTATTTTCTTCCTGTGATAAATAAGTTGAGCAGATACGAAAGAGATCGCCTTTGGTGCGGCACCGTGTATGCATCTGTTGAGAATTTGACGGTGCTGCGGTAGCGATCGCTGTCGGCGGCGTGGAAGCAGATCTAGGAGGGTAGACAGTGGCGGCGGGGTGCGGTGGACGAGACGGTCGTAGGAACGGCGCCGGCAAGGTGAACGACGGCGGGGATGAAGCGAGAGGACGGGATGCAAGGATCCCGGTCCGAAGCCGTGGATGAGAGAGGTCGATCTCTTGTAATGGACGGCGGCGTCGGGGTATCAGCTCCGGCATGGTGGAGGAGGACAGCTGTGGATGGGGTGGCGGACGGAGGAGGCTGGGGTGGAGAGGGTGTTTTGGCGCCCACGGAGTACGAATGGGGAAATGGAGGTGGAGAGGAAGGGGGAACCATGTCTTCGGGGCGCGCTTGTCTCAAATGCGAGGAAATTTACAAACTTAGCCCCGTTTTAAATTTCCTACATCACATCAATATTAGTCGGTTGGGGATAGGACGGTAATCTCGCATACACCGAATATTTGCCAATGGGAGTTTGTTTTTGGCGCCCACCGTGTATGAATCGGGGAGGGAGTCAATTTCGGCCGAGGACACACTGTGTTTTGGCGCTCACCGTGTATGAATCCGGGTGAGAGGCGGTTATGTCACGTTCGAGTGAAATTACAAACCTAGCCCTATGGAAACCTATAGAAATCGAGCAGATAGGCTTTGCGTGGCAGGGATAGGCAGTAGTAATTTCCATCTCGCAGATTTTGGTTTCGAGCGGTTACTGCGACTTTCCCCGCTTCGTTCAAATTTTGCAGAGTGCACGTTTACCATGCCAACTCAATTCGAATCCCGTTTGTATTCTATTTTTTCGGGCGGGATCCATTTTCGATTGGAATAAAATTCTATATACATCATTTTTTAATATATACTTTCAAAAGCACAACAAAGAATTCTGCTCCTTTATATGTATAATATGATTTACAAATACAATGATCTCAAAATCATAAGGTTGAATTCAAAAAATTAAACCAAATTATGTTCTACTAAAATGTATGGATCAGTAATATCTACATATTAAATAACTAGATGCGCGTGAATTCATATGAGTATGCATGTTTGATAGATCAATTTTGGTTCGAGTATGTATTACATGTATCATCATCTCGAATTCAAATATTTGAATCCCTTTTATGTTCACTCCTTTCATGCCCATCTCTCTCGCATGCATGCTCCTTCATGTAGCTATCACTCTCTTTTCTCCAGCTCACCCGCATGCTCACTTCATGTTTCTCCTATCCTCGCAAACATGGTCTCTCGACGTCTCCCTTGAGAAGTGTCACACTCTCCCTATCATTATACATTACACGGTTTTCATTATCTCTCACGTCTCTACCGTTCTCTCGTATCACTAGGTACCTAAGCTTTCTTTTTCACCGCCACACACACAGTCTCCACTCGTCTTTCACTTTGTCTTTCTCTCTATGGGATTCTCTCACACACCATATATGTCTCTAGATATGAATCATACCACTAAAATTACTCTCTCTCTCCCTCTCTCCTGTAGACACAACATTTGTTGCGGTCTCCTTTTCGTCTCCATCCCAGACTGACATTATTCATTTGTTTACCGATCAGACAAACTCCCCCGTCTCTCTCTCTCTCACACACACACACACACAACTCCTGCTTCCACTCCCCTTCCCGACTACCGTCTCTCTCTCTCACACACAAAACTCTCGCTTTTGCACCCCCGTCTCGTATTTCTCTCACAAACATTTATCGACTAGCCTCTAGATAGGTTTATACACCCGCACACTCGTGCTTCCACTATCACATACATGTCTCTCTCCCGCTCCTTGTATCTACGTAGATTTTTCTTCCCTTCTTGAGACACGCCCTCTCGATCGTGCACACACACACTATCGCCTCATTTTTAGCTGATACCTCTCGCACACACACTCTTTGTGGCTTTGTCACACATGCACTCCGTCCTCCTCCTCTCTCCCTCTCTCTCACACACACATGGGCTTTTTGCAACAACTAGCAAGATGCCCATGCGTTGCACGGAACACCAAGATGCATTTGTATGAGTAGTTTATCTTGTGGGAGAAAAGGATGAACAAGGGAAGGCCTTATTTGCAAGTGTGGAGAGGAGTGTGGGTATCTTTTTGCAAAATTGCCATAGTTTCCTTCCTATCCGTTAGATATAGATCGGACGGCCTATATTGCAGGATGGCAGGCACACGATCATCACTGACTATGCTTTTTATAAGAGTAGGGATAAAAAACAGAGTTGGTGATGATGGTGGGCCTGCCATCTTGCAATATAGGCCGTCCGATTTATATCTGACCGATAGGAATGGAACTATGGCAATTTACCCGCACTCCTCTCCACATTTGCAGATAAGGCCTTCCCTCGTTCATCCTTTTCTCCCACAAGATCTTGATGTTCCATGCAATGCACGCGCATCTTGCTAGTAAGAGTAGAAATTAGACATATACCACTTCTCGAATCTTGAAACCAACAACATTCCTCCTGAGGGAGTCCTGGATTAGGGGGTCTCCGGACAGCCGGAGTATCTCCATTAGCCGGACTGTTAGACTATGAAGATACAAGATTGAAGACTTCGTCTCGTGTCCGGATGGGACTCTACTTGGCGTGGAAGGCAAGCTAGGCAATACGTATATGGATATCTCCTCCTTTGTAACCGACCTTGTGTAACCCTAACCCTCTCCGGTGTCTATATAAACCGAAGGGTTTTACTCCGCAGGGCAGCAACCATAACATACAATCATACCATAGGCTAGCTTCTAGGGTTTAGCCTCTCTGATCTCATGGTAGATCTACTCTTGTACTACCCATATCATCAATATTAATCAAGTAGGACGTAGGGTTTTACCTCCATCAAGAGGGCCCGAACTTGGGTAAAACTTCGTGTCCCCTGCCTCCTGTTACCATCCGGCCTAGACGCACAGTTCGGGACCCCCTACCCGAGATCCGCCGGTTTTGACACTGAAATTGGTGCTTTCATTGAGAGTTCCTCTATGTCGTCACCGTTAGGCTTGATGGCTCCTACTATCATCGATAGCGATGCGGTCCAGGGTGAGACTTTTCTCCCCGGACAGATCTTCGTATTCGGCGGCTTTGCACTGCGGGCTAATTCGCTTGGCCATCTGGAGCAGATTGAAAGCTACGCCCCTGGCCATCAGGTCAGATTTGGAAGTTTGAACTACACGGCCGACATCTGCGGAGACTTAATCTTCGACGGATTCGAGCCACAGCCGGACGCGCCGCACTGTCGCGATGGGTATGACCTAGCTCTGTCGCCGAACAGTAACCCAGAAGCCGCGCCCGCATCAGCTCCGACCCTTAGTTCGGAGCCAACTGCGCCAATCGAGGACGGGTGGTTAGACACCGCTTCAGGGGCTGCAGTCTCAACGGCGATCGAGCCGAACACCAGCATAACCCTCTGCGTAGCCCGTGACTCCAAGGTGTCGGACTCTTTTTCTGACTCCGAACCGCCCACGCCCCTGCCAATCGAATTCGATTGGGCGCCGATCATGGAATTCACCGCCGCGGATATCTTTTAGCACTCGCCCTTCGGCAACATTCTGAATTCACTAAGGTCTCTCTCTTTGTCAGGAGAGCCCTGGTCGGATTACGGCCAACAGGATTGGGATGCAGACGACGAAGAAATTCGACGCCCACCCACCACCCACTTAATAGCCACTGTCGATGACTCAACCGACATGCTCGACTTCGACTCCGAAGACATCGACGGTATGGACGACGATGCGGGAGGCGAAAAGGAACCACCGCCCACAGGGCGCTGGACGTCCACTTCATCATATGACGCATACATGGTGGACACACCAAAAGAAGACGACGGCGAGGAACGGAAGGACGCACCGAAGGCTTGTTCCCTCGAGAAGCAGTCAAAGCGGCGGCGCAAGCGCCGCCCCAAATCACGCCTCGGCAGAAATAACGATCATACAGACCCAGCGTTGGAGCAGGGCGAACCACTGCCGGACCACGGCAATACAGAGAATCAAACCGAACAAACCAATTCTGTCAAAGATAATAGTCCGGACGACATAACGCCGGACAGGCACCCGGAGTAGTAGAATTCCCGTCAAAGGCTCGTTGCCACCACGAGGAGTCTGAAAAAGCAGAAGCAAAGGCTCAAGGCTGCGCAAGACACACACCAAATCAGACGGAGTAAAGTACTCAACATAGCAGCAAGGTACGGCGACAATCGCCCCACCAAGAGCTACCCAAAGCGGAAGTTGCTACCTGAATTCGATGAGGAGGCCTCAGATCCCCCACAACCAAAAATCAAAACAGCCACCTAGCCGGATAGACGACCTCACGGCCAACATTGAGCGGCAAACAACGCCACTCACAAGCCAATATGCGATCCACACGAGGGCTCGCACCAAAAGGATGGCGCAACCAGATCCATCTATGGACCACGCAAGCGCGCCCCGGCGTACAATGTAACACAACAAACATCTGAACAACGCGGTACACCCAGATACAGGCGTGCCGCACGCCCCCTATGTTTCACCGATGAGGTGTTGGACCATGAATTTCCAGAGGGATTCAAACCCGTAAACATAGAGGCATACGACAGAACAACAGACCCTGGGGTCTGGATTGAGGATTATATCCTCCATATCCATATGGCTCGAGGAGATGATCTCCACGCCATCAAGTACTTACCCCTCAAGCTCAAAGGGCCAGCTCGTCACTGGCTTAAAGGCCTCCCCGAAAACTCCATTGGAAGCTGGGAAGAGCTCGAAGACGCTTTTCGGGCAAATTTTCAAGGGACTTATGTCCGACCTCCGGACGCGGACGATTTGAGTCATGTAACTCAACAGCCCGGAGAGTCAGCCTGAAAACTTTGGAACAGGTTTCTTACTAAAAAGAACCAAATTGTCGACTATCCGGACGCCGAAGCCTTGGCAGCTTTTAAGCATAGCGTCCGTGACGAATGGCTCGCCAGACACCTCGGCCAAGAAAAGCCAAGAACAATGGCAGCATTAACAAGCCTCATGACCCGCTTTTGCGCGGGTGAGGACAGCTGGCTAGCCAGATGTAGCACCAGCGACCCCAGTACATCTGAAGTTAGAGATGGAAACGGGAAATCGCGGTGCAACAGCAGTAACAAACGCCGGAATAAAGAACACAGCACGAAGAGCACGGCAGTAAACGCCGGATTCAAAAGCTCTCGGCCAGGTCAGCAAAAGCCGCCCTCTAAAGGCGCCAGAGACGAACTGTCCAGCCTAAACAAAATTCTGGACCAAATATGTCAGATCCATAGCACCCCTGGTAAACCTGCAAATCATACCCACAGAGAATGTTGGGTCTTCAAGCAGTCTGGTAAGCTCAACTCCGTACACAAGGGGGAGGATACACCAAGCGAAGACGAGGATGAGCCTCTCAAGCAAGACACTGGGGAACAAAAGAAATTCCCACCAGAAGTCAAAACAGTAAACTTGTTACACGTGATCAAGGGAAGAAACAAAATGGCACTCCTAGAAAAATATGCCCAAGTTGGAAATATGCCCTAGAGGCAATAATAAAATGATTATTATATTTCCTTGTTCATGATAATTGTCTATTATTCATGCTATAATTGTATTATCTGGAAATCGTAATACATGTGTGAATACATAGACCACAATGTGTCCCTAGTAAGCCTCTAGTTGGCTAGCTCGTTGATCAGATAGTCATGGTTTCCTGGCTATGGACATGGGGATGTCATTGATAACGGGATCACATCATTAGGAGAATGATGTGATGGACAAGACCCAAACCTAAGCATAGCACAAAGATCGTGTAGTTCGTTTGCTGTAGCTTTTCTGGATGTCAAGTATCATTTCCTTAGACCATGAGATTTTGCAACTCCCGGATACCGTAGGAGTGCCTTGGGTGTGCCAAACGTCACAACGTAACTAGGTGACTATAAAGGTACATTACAGGTATCTCCGAAAGTGTCTGTTGGGTTGGCACGAATCGAGACTGGGATTTGTCACTCCGTATGACGGAGAGGTATCTCTGGGCCCACTCGGTAATGCATCATCATAATGAGCTCAATGTGATCAAGTGGTTGATCACGGGATCATGCATTACGGTATGAGTAAAGTGACTTGCCGGTAACGAGACTGAACAAGGTATTGGGATACCGACGATCGAGTCTCGGGCAAGTAACGTACCGATTGACAAAGGGAATTGAGTACGGGATTGATTAGGTCCTCGACATCGTGGTTCATCCGATGAGATCATCGAGGAGCATGTGGGAGCCAACATGGGTATCCAGATCCCGCTGTTGGTTATTGACCAGAGAGTCGTCTCGGTCATGTCTGCTTGTCTCCCGAACCCGTAGGGTCTACACACTTAAGGTTCGGTGACGCTAGGGTTGTATAGATATGAGTATGCAGTAATCCAAAAGTTGTTCGGAGTCCCGGATGAGATCCTGGACGTCACGAGGAGTTCCGGAATTGTCCGGAGGTGAAGAATTATATATAGGAAGTGTAGTTTCGGCCATCGGGAAAGTTTCGGGGTCACCGGTATTGTACCGGGACCACCGGATGGGTCCCGGGGGTCCACCGGGTGGGGCCACCCATCCCGGAGGGCCCCATGGGCTGAAGTGGGGAGGAGAACCAGCCCATAGTGGGCTGGTGTGCCCCCCTTGGGCCCCCCATGCGCCTAGGGTTGGGAACCCTAGGGGAGGGGGCGCCTCCACTTGCCTTGAGGGGTACTCCACCCCTTGACCGCTGCCCCCCTAGGAGATCCCATCTCCTAGGGCCGGCGCACCCCCCTAGGGGGCCTATGTAAAGGGGGGAGGGAGGGCAGATGCACCTCAAGCCTTGGCGCCTCCCTCTCCCCTGCTACACCTCTCCCTCTCGCAGAAGCTCGGCGAAGCCCTGCTGCGATCACTGTTGCATTCACCACCACGCCGTCGTGCTGCTGGATCTTCATCAACCTCTCCTTCCCCCTTGCTGGATCAAGAAGGAGGAGACGTCATCCGCTCCGTACGTGTGTTGAACGCGGAGGTGCCGTCCGTTCGGCACTTGGTCATCGGTGATTTGGATCACGGCGAGTACGACTCCATCATCCCCGTTCTCTTGAACGCTTCCGCTCGCGATCTACAAGGGTATGTAGATGCACTCTCCTCTCGTTGCTAGTTGACTCCATAGATTGATCTTGGTGAAATGTAGGATATTTTTGTTTTCTGCTACGATCCCCAACAGTGCCTATCACCGCGGAGTCCTGCCACTGGTCGTCTCAACCGATCACTTTCGACCATCGTGATTATTCAGCAAGTATCCGGCGTACAGGATGGGCTGCCCTGGTATTAGACCTAATAATTGACGAATATCACTTCACACGAGTCCTGATGGATGGTGGCAGTAGTCTAAACCTGATATATCAGGATACAATCCGCAAAATGGGGATAAACCCAACAAAAATTTGCCATAGCAATACTACCTTTAAAGGAGTAACGCCAGGCCCAGGGGCTCATTGCACGGGCTCCCTGCTACAAAAAGTTATATTCGGCTCCCCCGATAACTTCCGTAGCGAACATTTAACCTTCCACATCGCTCTGTTCCAAAGTGGCTATCAAGCACTACTTGGACGCGAAGCTTTCGCTCGCTTTAATGGAATACCGCACTACGCTTCCCTCACACTCAAGATGCCCGGTCCACGTGGCATCATTACAGTAAACGGAACTACTAAGCGATCTTTGCGCGCCGAAGAGAGTGCGGCTGCCTTGGCAGCCGCACACTAAAAACGGCCTCACCAACTAAAGCATTTAAGAGGTCGTCAAGACCTCGGACACGGTTAGACGAGTCCGGCACAGCTATATGTAATTCATACCGGATCGATGGTAACACCCCTATACAGGGGGCTCAACGCGCGCAGACAAGTGGCAATTTTTACTCATCTTGAATTATACTTGGCTCCCTTAAAAACTATCCTTTTGCACGACAACTTTTTCACCTAAGTTCCTCTCTTTTACAGATGATCATCGTGCTACACCCGTCCAGGATATGGCACAACGGAGACACAGGCGCAGACGTGCAGCAGGGACCCGCTCCAAGGATTCTTTTTAGATTAAGACCCTGCGTAAACCTTTTTTACTGTCTCTTGTTGATACATATCCACCGAATTCTTGGCATAGTTGAGAAGGATGCTGACGTCTTGGCATGTGGCCACGTCAGAATAATGCACGTACCTGGACACAAGGGGCTTCTTACGAAGGGCACTATTTAGGCCCGGTTTATACCATAAAGACCGAATACCTTAGGGAGTGTTCGGCATCGCGAGTTTGGCCTTATATGCATCAGTTCCGAATCATTATCTTTGGTAAAATGTTGGGTTTGCTTGGCTCCTGTGTTTTGGTGCCTTACGTTCCGCTTTACCGGCTAAGGTAGCACCAGGAGAACTACTGCGATTGTGCCATGGTTCATCCGGACGAGCACCTCAGTAGAGAAAGCCGAAAATTGACTGTCATGATATAGCGTGAGACTGGTCAACCACTCGGTGACCTATGGGAATGTTAGAATTCCTCCGCCTTAACGAAGGGCCGTTTTCCGGTCAGGCATGTACGCACCCCGCGATCGAGAGAGTGCGGAGCCACCAGGGGCTATCTAGTAGCCCCACTGTCAAACTCCTATGGCTAAGTGAAAGTGTTAAAGCATTATAGTCTGGTTGCCTCGCTCGCTACGCCATCACCTCCTTAATAGGACCAAGACGTTGGGTTAAGTGTGAACACGCATTTTTTGCGAGCACCTCCGCATTATATGCGTGGGGGTTGAAGCCGACGGCTGCAATCTTTCAGGTTATACACATGTATACATAAACGGCAGCACAGGAGGCATCATACTATTTTCAGGCAAAAGTATAAACACAACCTTATAAAAACTTCATAAAAGCATTATGCTTACAATGATAATACATATCACTCAAACATAATATTCTTCGAGCACTGGGCCTCTATCAAACGAGCACCCTCGAGAACTTCCTCGAAATAGTGCTCGGCAGCCACCCGGCCTATGGCCGAACCTGGGTCGCAACAGTGGTAGCGTCCATCTCCGCCCAGTATTCTTTAACACGGGCAAGGGCCATCCGCGAGCCTTCTATGCACGCCGACCTCTTCATCGCATTAATGCACGACACCCCATCAAGGAACTGCTGCACTAAGCTAAAATAGCTGTTCGGCTTTGGCTTTTCCGGCCATAGCTGATCCACAACAGACCTCATGGCGAGTCCAGACAACCTATTCATTTTGGCCCATTCAGCTAGCTGGTCAGTCAATGAAAGCGGACGCTCTGGAACATGGAATTGCGTCCAGAACAGCTTGTCCACTTCACGATCTGTCTGACCTTGGAAGTACTTGGCCGCATCGGCAGCGCTCGTCGCCAAATCCATATACGCATCTGCTAAACTCCACACCCGATCCAGAGGGGCATACCGTGGATCTCCGAACTTCCTCCGTAACATGAAGGGTTTCCCAGCCGCAATATCCCCGGCTTCCCGCAACTCCTCCTTCTTCGCTCTCATAGCAAAACGGGTGTCTTTGTCCGCCGCCACGGCCTTCTCAAGGTCCGTTGCCTTCACTCGGTTTTCTTTTTCAAGGACCCGGCAACGGTCGGCAGTATCTTTTAATTCTACGGCCATCTTGGCCATTTTCTCTTGGCTCTTGCAATGTGCGGCCTTCTCGGCTTTCAACTCTTCGGCCGCCTTCAAAGCAGCCGCATTACTAATCCTCGCTTGTTCCTTGGCTCGGGCAAGTTCTGCCCGCAAGGCTTCCACGGTGGCAGCTCCATCTGCAGTCACAACATATTAAAGATACTAGCGTCATGCTGCTCTTACTATGTGGCATTCACCAGATAATAACACTTACCCTGTGCCTCGTCAAGCCTCTTGTTAACAAGCTCGATGTCGGCGTCTGCCGCATCCAGTTGCCGTTTTAATTTGGCAAACTCACTAGTTCGGCTAGCCACCGAAGCTTCCACCACCTGCACATAGGGGCAGTCTGGTTATTGCCTGGGAATATGATCCTCTGTTCGCCACCGTTCTCGACGACAACCAGAGTCTCAGGGGCTACTATCTACACAGGGCACACCTAACATGTGCAATACTATCATCTCACGTACCTCAAAGCATGTCAATAGACTCATAAAGGCTTCATGTAATCCGCTTTCTGCGGACAAGATTCTCTCCATCACCGTACCCATCAGCATACGGTGTTCTTCTGAGATGGCCGCCCGCCCCACCAACTCCCTCAGAACGTCTGAAGTGCAACTATCCCTAGGTGGTTTTGGTAATTCATAACAACATATAGCTCATTGAGCTAATGCTATTCCAATATGACTATTTCAGGAAAGCTCAATGATTGGCATGGCATGGATGTGAAAGTGGAACCCTCAAAATGCTAAGGACAGAGGATTGGCTCAAGCTCAAAAGCTCAAGACTCTTCATTTTATATTTTAGTGATCCAAGATCACATTGAGTCTTTAGGAAAAGCCAATACTATCAAGGAGGGATGAGGTGTTGCTTAATGAGCCTCTTGCTTCATGTGCTTAGTGATATGCTCCAAAACCCTCAACTACTTTCCCATATCCACATATGACCTAAACCCTAAGCCAAACTCGGTCCTACCGATTCTTTCTATCCGGCGCCACCGAGTTTCACTTGTCATAAGCCACTGCCAAACCCTAGCAATTCGGTTCTACCGATAGGGATCTAGGTCTCACCGAGATGGGATTGCAAACTCTCTGTTTCCCTTTCGTAACTTTTTGGTCTCACCGAAAGAGCGAATCGGTCCCACCGAGATTGCAGTGTAAACTCTCTATTTCCTTTTTGTAACTTTTCGGTCTCACCAAAAGAGAAAATCAGTCCCACCGAGTTTACCTGACCAACTCTCTGGTTAGCTTATTACCAAACTCGGTCTCACCGAGTTTGTGTAATCGGTCTCACCGAGATTACGTTATGCCCGAACCCTAACCATATCGGTCCTACCGAGTTGCATGTCAGTCCCACCGAAAATCTCTAACGGTCACTAGGTTTACCTTTTTGGTCCGACCGAGTTTGTTGATTCGGTCCCACCGAGATTGGAAAACTGTGTGTAACGGTTGGATTTTGTGTGGAGGCTATATATACCCCTCCACCTCCTCTTCATTCGTGGAGAGAGCCATCAGAACACATACACAATTCCAACTCATATGTTCTGAGAGAGAACCACCTACTCATGTGTTGAGACCAAGATATTCCATTCCTACCATATGAATCTTGATCTCTAGCCTTCCCCAAGTTGCTTTCCACTCAAATCTTCTTTCCACAAAATCCAAATCCTATGAGAGAGAGTTGAGTGTTGGGGAGACTATCATTTGAAGCACAAGAGCAAGGAGTTCATCATCAACACACCATTTGTTACTTCTTGGAGAGTGGTGTCTCCTAGATTGGCTAGGTGTCACTTGGGAGCCTCCGACAAGATTGTGGAGTTGAACCAAGGAGTTTGTAAGGGCAAGGAGATCGCCTACTTCGTGAAGATCTACAGCTAGTGAGGCAAGTCCTTCGTGGGCGATGGCCATGGTGGGATAGACAAGGTTGCTTCTTCGTGGACCCATCGTGGGTGGTTGCTTCTTCGTGGACCCTTCGTGGGTGGAGCCCTCCGTGGACTCGCGCAACCGTTACCCTTCGTGGGTTGAAGTCTCCATCAACGTGGATGTAGGATAGCACCACCTATCCGAACCACGGGAAAAACATCCGTGTCTCCAATTGCGTTTGAATTCTCCAAACCCTTCCCTTTACATTCTTGCAAGTTGCATGCTTTACTTCCCGCTACCAATATACTCTTTGCATGCTTGCTTGAATTGTGTGATTATTGCTTGACTTGTCCTACAATAGCTAAAATCTGCCAAGAACTAAAATTGGGAAAAGGTTAAGTTTTTATTTGGTCAAGTAGTCTAATCACCCCCCTCTAGAAATACTTTCGATCCTACAAGTGGTATCAGAGCTTTGGTCTCCATTTGCTTTGATCTCCATAGCTTTTGGTGGTCATAGCCTTGGTTTCACAACCTAGGAGAGTATGGCGTCTAGCGAGGGAAATTATCACCGTAGAGGTCCTTACTTTGATGGTACTAATTTTGCTAGTTGGAAGCATAAAATGAAAATGCATATTCTTGGACATAACCCCGCCGTTTGGGCTATTGTGTGTGTTGGTTTGCAAGGTGACTTCTTTGATGGGAAAGAACCAAACCGTGAAGCTACCGCGGATGAGTTGAAGATGTTGCAATACAATGCTCAAGCTTGTGATATTCTCTTCAACGGATTGTGCCCCGAAGAATTCAACAAAATCAGCCGTCTTGAGAATGCAAAGGAAATTTGGGACACTTTGATTGATATGCATGAAGGTACCGACTCCGTCAAGGAATCCAAGTTGGATGTGCTTCAAAGTCAACTTGACAAGTTCAAAATGAAGGATGGTGAAGGTGTCGCTGAAATGTACTCTAGGCTTGCTCTCATCACAAATGAGATTGCCGGCTTAGGAAGTGAAGAGATGACCGATAGATTCATCATCAAGAAGATTCTAAGAGCCTTGGATGGAAAATATGATACCGTGTGCACATTGATCCAAATGATGCCCAATTACAAAGATCTCAAGCCAACGGAGGTGATTGGAAGAATTGTTGCTCATGAGATGTCACTTAAGGATAAAGAGGAACTTCACAACAAATCAAGTGGTGCCTACAAAGCCTCATGTGAAGCCCCTACATCATCAAGTGAGAAACAAAACTTCAATGAAGAATTGAGCTTAATGGTGAAGAACTTCAACAAGTTCTACAAGAGTAGAAGCAAAGATAGAAGCTTCAAGTCAAGGTCCTACAATGACAAAAGATCTTCTAGTCGAGAGCGAAACTGCTACAGTTGTGGAAGACCCGGACACTATTCCAATGAGTGTACGGCTCCCTACAAGAGAAGAGAAGATTCTCCAAAAGGAAGAAGCAAAGAATCACCACCAAGAGAGAGAAGGAGTAGAGATGATCGTTATGAACGAAGATACTCACGGAGAAGCAAGGATTCGGAAAGGAAGGAAAAATCATCAAGGAGCTACACAAAACGAAGACATCAAGCTCATGTTGGTGAATGGGTATCCGGCTCCGACTCCGACAGCCACTCCGAGAGAACTTATCACTCCGACTCCGAAGATACTCAAGATGAAGGTGTTGCCGGTCTAGCACTTGTGTCAACCAACTCCTACGACATATTTGACTCACCAAATGAAGGAATTGGAAGATGCTTCATGGCCAAAGGTCCTAAGGTAACACACCCCGAGTATGTTGATTTCAATAGTGATGAAGATGACTTGTTAGGTGATGATTTGCTTGTTGACAACTCTAGTGATGAATACTATGATGAAACGTCAATTAATCATGCTAATCAAGATAAAATGAATGACAATGATAAGGAGAAGATTGAGGCTCTAACTAAAGAACTAAACACTCTTAAGTTAGCTCATGAAACTATCTTCGAAGATCATCGAGAACTTTTAAGAGCTCATGAGAAATTACGCTTGGAAAATCTCAATCTTGAGCAAGAGCATGAGTTCTTAAAAGCAATCAATGATGATCTCCGCAAGAAAAGTTCTTCTTACATTGCCAAGCGTTTGCTCTTATCCACTTACATGCCTCAAGTCAATTCTAGTAACAAGAACAAGAAAGATTCTTCCTCTAGCAGTAACAATGATCATGCTAAATCCAATATTGTTGCTTCTAGTAGTTCTCTTAATTCAACTAATGATTCTCTTAGCCAAGTTACACTTGAGCAAGAAAATAGCTTATTGAAGGGAATTATAGAGAAAGGAGTGTACAAAAGCCTTGCCGGGAGTAAGCAATTCGAGGAAATTGTGCGCAAGCAAGGAATGCACCGGAAGAATCAAGGTGTTGGTTTTGAACGAAAGTTCAATGCCAATGGAGTTGAGTGGGAAGAAGATCAATACCCCAAGACAAAGTTTGTTCCTCAACAAGTTTGTTACTGCTCAGGACCACGTCCTCGGTAATATCCGGACATTCTACTTGAGGACCGAAGAATGACTTGTACATCTCCTCGTGCGTCAGGCCGAGGAAACTTTGAATGGCACGTGGTCCCTCTGGGTTGAACTCCCACAAGCGAAGGGGCCGGCGTTTGCAAGGCTGGACTTGACGAACCAGCATAACTTGTATTACCGCAACCAAATTAAAATCTCCTTCGAAGAGATCTTGGATGGAGCTTTGCAGTATAGGCACATCCTTGGCTGGAACCCAGCTCAGACCTCTGCTAATCCATGACATCAGTTATGGTGGGGGGCCCTAATGGAAAGCGGGGGCAGCCGCCCACTTGGCACTTCTGGGGGCCGTGACGTAAAACCACTCTCGTTGCCATAATTCGGACACCTATGGAAAGGAACCTTTTGGCCATGGAGCTCCTTCCATCTTGCCTATTGATGCACCTCCGCACGCTACATGTTGCCCCTCGATCATCTTCGGCTTTACTTCAAAGGTCTTGAGCCATATGCCGAAGTGAGGGGTAACGCGGAGGAAGGCCTCTCACACGACAATAAATGTCGAGATGTGGAGAAAGGAGTCCGGAACTAGATCGTGGAAATCTAGCCTGTAATAGAACATCAAACCCCTGACGAAAGGATCCAGAGTGAGGCCTAGACCTTGGAGGAAGTGGGAGATGAACACAACGTTCTCGTTGGGTTCGGGAGTAGAGACGATCTGCCCTCGAGCAGGCAGCCGATGCGAGACCTCGGCGGTCAGGTATCTGGCCTCCCTCAACTTCTTAATGTCCTCTTCTGTAACGGAGGAGGGCGTCGGCTGGATCCGGACATGATTGAAGATCCGGAGCACCTAACCTGGGCTTTGGGTGTTATAACTCAAGGCGAGGGAAGGGTTCAATTGGGCACGAGAGGGAAAAAGCGAAAACCTTGTCCCCTTATAAAGAGGGTGAATATCAAGCGTCCTCTCCGTAGCCGTTTGGGACTTGCCTATAATCTAGGAGTCCTAGACACGGTTGGGTTACCCACGACCGCATTAATGAGAATCCCGTAATTGGGGGAACACGATCTCCGCTTCGGCAAGACGTGTCAAGAAACCGCCTCGCGTTATGTGTGGAGCTGGTTAAAAGAAACGGTTCGAATAATCACCGGGCCATGACATAACGTCGTGCTGCCAAAACAAGCCAGCAAATTAGATCTGCGAAAATATTATTCTCTCTGCGGTGGAATGTGGAACTTATTTGGCAGGGTCGGACACTATCCTCGTATTCAAATTCTTCTGTGATGTATTCGGAGAAGGAACCCGCCTTGCAATGCCGAAGATAATACTGCGCGTCGGACTCATCGTCATTGAAGCCTGATTCAGGGGCTACTGAGGGAGTCCTGGATTAGGGGGTCTCCGAACAGACGGAGTATCTCCATTAGCCGGACTGTTAGACTATGAAAATACAAGATTGAAGACTTCGTCTCATGTCCGGATGGGACTCTACTTGGCGTGGAAGGCAAGCTAGGCAATACGTATATGGATATCTCCTTTGTAACCGACCTTGTGTAACCCTAACCCTCTCCGGTGTCTATATAAACCGAAGGGTTTTAGTCCGTAGGGCAACAACCATAACATACAATCATACCATAGGCTAGCTTCTAGGGTTTAGCCTCTCTAATCTTGTGGTAGATCAACTCTTGTACTACACATATCATCAATATTAATCAAGCAGGACGTAGGGTTTTACCTCCATCAAGAGGGCCCGAACCTGGGTAAAACTTCGTGTCCCCTGCCTCCTGTTACCATCCGGCCTAGACGCACAGTTCGGGACCCCCTACCCGAGATCCGTCGGTTTTGACACCGACACCTCCCTTATCTCATCAAAACCGCCAAAGGAATATATTTTGAGTGAAACATAACATTTTTTTAGTGATATACGTATTTCAAAACTAGACTTTTTTTCTATCAAATCAGTGAATATGTATTAATCTACTCAGATCGTGTGGCAACGCATTGGCACATTGCTAGTAGTTATTATAATTTTGTGGACACCAGACAAACGGTGGAGTACATATACGAAGAGAAGAGGCGCACACACGCAGTCGGTCTCTCGGTGTCTCGCACACATGAGTGTTACGTAAAGGCAACATTAACAAATAAACCCTAAAACCCTAGGTGCACGATTGCTACATTTGCTGGTACCGGGTACGTGGTGGAGCGCACCTTTGTAGGAATAGTAAGCTCGCGTGATAATTTGATCCGTAGGAGTTGATGGTCGGGACCACAGGTGAACGACTTGGAGGTGGTGGCTCGCCAGTTGCCACAGATCGAGTAGCCACGTTTAAAATATCATTTTTTAGCGGGGTTAAGAGTTCCGATTTTCAATGGCGCGTTATAAGTAATAAGTAGTTTTTAGAACGATTGGTATGGAGCGAAAATGGAATTCATAGTACTACCTACTACGTACCTCCTTGGCGTATGGTTGTATGGGTTTATGTTGCGAGATGTTGAACCTGGTAGTTCTAGGGCAAATACTATGTTTAGATTTAGATGTTGGTTTTCAGTAATGAAAATAATAAGGGGGAAACCCTTCTTTGATTAAAAAAACTACTGCATCAGCATGTTTGCTATTCCCGTGTGCATGATACCAGCTAAGATACCACCATTATGGCCAGCCTTAATCATCGCATGCAATAATTTAGTGCACCTTGAAGTATGAACATGTGTGGGGCGTGTATGTTTTTAATGACTTGAGACTATACCTAGCCCGGCATGCAAGATGAGACTTATTATGCACCGTTCCCCATACCTGCAGGAAGCCCGTTCGTCTCCAAATCTTTTCCTCTCCATGTGTGGAAATAATATGCCTGCCAGACTCTCCTTCTCCCTCCGGCGGTCCCACCACTCCACCCCGTGTGGAAAAAATCTGCATGCATGACTCTCCTCCCCCCGCGCTCGTCCAATCCGTTGTGACCAGCAATATTTCCACCCCTTCCCTCCCCCATAATTTACTCCAACAAATATGCCCACGTAGCTGTTACTTAACTGCAGGTGCATTGGGTCACTGACATATGGGCCTAATAGGGGTCTGGTCCATATATCAGTGACGCAACTAGACCTACCGTTAAGTCAGTGCAGCTCAGTCCATATCTTACGTAGGTGTGCCATTGCTCTCTATAAATAATGTGCCTCCCACAACATCGCTATCTCCTCCCCATCACGTTCACGTTCATCGCTATCTCCTCCCCCTCCCTCTCACGTCGACCACAATGGCATCGCCCCTCCCAAGCCCTAGGCGCCCCTCGCTGCACCGCGCGGACGGTCACGCGTCGATGTTCCATTCCTCGCCGCCACTAGTCGAGGAGGACGCGTCGGTGTTCCACTCCTCGCCGCCACTAGTCGAGGAGGACACGTCAGTGTTCCGCTCCTCGCCGCGACGCATTGAGGTGGACACGTCGGCGTTCCCAATCTCGCCAGCACGCGTGTCAGAGGACGCGCCGGCTCCCCGCTACGAGGAGAATGCTGCGCCGCCCGCCGAGCCCCCTAGCCTTGAAGAGCTTTGGAAAGAAATGGATGTCGCCTTGTGGGAGGCTTTGCCTCCAGCAGAGCGCGCCAAAATAGAGGCGGAGAAGAAGGCCGAGGAAGAGAAGCGCACCGCGGAACAAGCTGCATGGGAGGCCTATGTCGCGTCCGAGAGAGTCAGGCAATTAGCTCTTTGGCAGAATGCTCGTGCGAGGGCCGTGAGGGTGGCGGAGGACGCCCGTGCCGACGCCCTGAGTGCAGTCGGGCCCAAGCGCCTCATCTACGCTTGGCGGTACATGGACTGGGTGCACGCTTCCAGCGAGGAGGAGTACCTGTTGGCGTCGGATCATCACACCGGTGAGATCGCGCTCGCCCGCCGGCAAGCCGCCAATCAGCACCTCGCGTGTTGCGAGGCTGAGGACGAGGCGTTGTGTCAGCGCGCTGGGAAACGGCCGCGCACCAGGGCACTCGTGGTGCGCCGCAAGCGCTCCTGCGAGCGTCGTGGCTTTTAGGAGGAGTATAATTTTTGTTTCGTAAGGTGATCTCATTAGTTTTGGGACGCAAATGATAAATCCCAAACGTTTAGGAATTATTAGCGTCCTTAATTAAATATGTAAAAGGGAAAGTTTGGAAACCTTGTGTATTTGTACGCATTTTGCAAGTACGTGCATATAGCACAAACTTTACTATATACTATCGCACTACACGTCTCTCTCTATATATGCTTGCAGACTGTGCTACTCCCTCCGTCCAGGTCAATAAGTCATCTTTGGTTGTGCACCGTTACCAAGAAGGAGGGAAGACTTATACACCTAGACGGAGGGAGTACTACTATTACTTATGTATGTGCAAATGCACGTTTTAACATTACGATGCGGTTTTTGTAAAAGTAGAAAAACAGCACTAGTCAAGCTTGTGAAACGATTCAATGCAAAACAAATGCAAAAATGCTCGTTTGATTGTTTACTTTTAGCTTCCTTCTCTGTGGTTATTTCTCTGTCGTACTTTGTACGGAGTATCTCGCTAGTTGGAAAGGCATGCAAATTCCCAAACCGCTTCCTACACCCTGTATCGAATTTTTTGCCTAACAAGTTGTGTCGTGCAATTGGAATTCCATCTTGATTACTACTAGTAGTAGGAGTACCAGGGGCCAGTTCTTTTAGGCTTCTACATTAGTAATCCCATAACTACTACCTCCGTCCTCGTTTATTGGTCCCCATTGTAATCTGTGTCAAATTTTGATCATAAATTTAACTAATGAAATGTTAGTGCATGTCACATGCACTAACATTTTACAATCTTTGGTCAAAATTTAGCACAAATTACAATGGTGAGGAATAAACCAGGACGGAGGTACTACTAGTAGTAGTTTAGAAGCCCAAATAAATGAGTGGGGCGCCTTAATGTTACTCTCCACTGTGACTATTCTTATGGGAAAAGATGGGGAAGCCGCCAAAAGAACTGGCCCTAGGAGTAGTAGCTAGGGATACTAGGAGTAGTAGCTAGGGATCGAGTGTGCGAGATGAATCGGAGAAAGTAAATGCAGAGAGATGAAATGCAAAAAAGACAAACGGATGTGATGGTTGCTTGTTTGTTTATTTTACCAGGCCACTTATTACTGGGAGTGGTTGGGTTTTGTGATATCACGGCTTTACTGCCGCGCCACAAGCAGGGTGAGACTCCCGTGCAGCGCCGCCCTCTACACTAGTACTACTACATCGGTCGTGGTTTATCCCCCATTGAATTTGACTGAAGATTTAACTGACAAAATGTTAGTGCATGTCAACAAAAACAATATCGTTTGATTCGTATTTGAACATAGTTTTCAATGATATAATTTTAGGTGACATGCATCATCATTTATCGTACTATATATAATGTTAGTTCAATTTTTGGTCATACTAATCTGTAGTAAGGTGCCCGTGCGTTGCACGGAAGAGTGAAATGCATTGATCGGGGAGTTGTTTATTTTGACAAAGGATGTGGGGGTCATCTCATGTGTAACGGGTATCGATAGGTTTGTTCAGATATTATCTCATCTCTAGAGCTCACAAACATCCAGGTGAAATAGATAAAAAAGTATCTTTTGAAAACAAAAGCGTTCAACTGTTCAACCTGCATCCAAAATTTGTGAAGAAATAACTCTTATTGTGCTTTGCAGGAAATGATCTTCAAGAATTAGTTTTTGAGTATCCATTGTTATACATGTTGGCTACAGATGACATGGCACTTTCTTATAGTCAACAGTTGGTTATACTATTTAAGTATTAACCATGCCCTTATACACCTAGATGGAGGGATTAAATCAGGATGACTTGGAAGGGGGCAGAGGATATGTAAGAAATGGTTCATCATAAGTCTTTCACCAGTACTGTAGTAAAAATTCATACATGGAAGATTCTAGACTAAACCATAAATGGATACACTTTTATTCATGCGCGATACTCCAATAGAGCAAGATCATGCATGGAAGTCTCCACATTCTTAGACAGCGGATTACATTGAGCGAAGACTAATGATCAACATTTAACTTAGTAATGCAGATGTCCAGGTGAACCTCCTTGGAGTCCCCATGCACATTGTTGGGGGTCAAATAATACCATGCGTCTTCCATGTCCACATCGGCGGGAAGGTCCCAGCTCGGCGGAGTCCAAGTCAGCTTGACGTAGCCAATGTCGTTGCCCACGTACCTCCGAGGGGTAGTGTCGGTGTCAAAACCGGCGGATCTCGGGTAGGGGGTCCCGAACTGTGCGTCTAAGGCAGATGGTAACAGGAGGCAGGGGACACGATGTTTTACCCAGGTTCGGGCCCTCATGATGGAGCTAAAAACCCTACGTCCTGCTTGATTTATTCTTGATGATATGGGTATTACAAGAGTTAATCTACCACGAGATCGGAGAGGCTAAACCCTAAAAGCTAGCCTATGGTATGATTGTATGTCTCTCTATCGACTAGCCTGGCCTCGGTTTATATAATGCACCAGAGGCCTAGGATAACAAGAGTCCTAGCCGAATACGCCGGTGGGGAGGAGTCCTTGTCTTGATCGCCAAGTCTTGTGGAATCTTCCTTGTATGCGGCAGCTATCCGAACTGGCCCATGAGTATACGGCCATGGGGGTCCTCGGCCCAATCTAACAGATCGGGAGACGACGTGGTGAGTACCCCCTAGTCCAGGACACCGTCAGTAGCCCCCTGAACCGGTCTTCAAGTTAGGGACGCTCCTTTATTCTTCCGAACTGTTCTTCATCTTCGGTTGTCGGTCTTGAAAACTGGTTCAACAAATCTTCTCATCTTCGATCTTGAGGATCACTGAAATGCATTCGAAGAGTTTACACGTCGGGTATCCGAGGAGCCCCTTTAAGTTTCCGGCCTTTATCAATGCCTTATTATTTTTATGCCACACCTCGGGTTTGAAGTTGTTCCCGGGAGGCAGTGTCCTCTTGCGTCCGAGCTCTAACGCCGGACTGCATTCGAGGTATCTTTTGCAGCCGAGCACCAATGCCGGACCACTTCCAAGCTCGAATGCCGGAATGTGTCCGAGCTCCAACGCCGCACTATGTCCAAGCTCCAACGTCGGACTGTATTCGAGCTCCAACGCCGGACTATGTCCAAGCTCCAAAACCGGACTGTATCCGAGCTCCAACGCCGGACTATATCCAGGTGTCATAAATCACCTTGGTTCAAAAAAGTTGAAGGAGTTTAGCCGAGCTTAATGCCGGAAATGCCCTCTATGGAGCCAGCCACTAGCGCCCGAGCTTTATGCCGGACTGCTTCCGAGGTGGTGCACCACCCCGACTGTGGGCCGATTTTTTGTCAATATTTTTTATTGGTGCAATTTATTCTCTGCCGAGATATATAGCTAGTAGCCCTCAAGGTGTGTATCGGTCTAAAACCCGAGATGCACCTGAAGGATGACATAAGACCGCTGATCCCAGTAGCCGCTGAGACTCAGGTTGATTTGCAAAATCGGTCTGAGGATCAACTCCTAGCTTGGCAGAATACTTCGGGACACAAAAAGCGGCGTGCTCAGTCCTCGAGACTTAGGTTGGGTGCGGCCGACCAACCTAAGGATCAAAATCTCCTCGGAAACTATATTGCACTTAAAATTTTCTGCATTGGACATGCAATGCAGTAGCCCCTGAGACACTGGTCGGGAGGCAACACCAGATCAGGGGATCGATGTGCCCCTTTAATATTTTTAAATAATAAGCCCGAAGCCCAGTAGCCCCCGAGCCTTAATGCGGGCACGGGTGGCCGAATTAAGGATCGATATCCATAGTAAAATCACAAATTATGTGTAATGACTCTATGTATCCAAGTACTTTATGTCATTAATGCTCGGATCTGCATTGTACAAAACTTTGTAGACCGACCATCGGTTTCCACCTCCTCGGCCAGTAGCCGAGGAGTGTTTGTCCTACTTTATAAAGCCTTTATGAGGGCAAAGATTTACGACAAACAAGGCAATCTGGCCATACAGTTTTATAAACAAAGGTACGCAGAGAGGTATGTTATATTACTGTTTAACATAAGAAATGTCTTCCAAAGAAAATAGTCCCGCTATAGGTTCCTTTCTTTGGGTTGTCATGCTAAGCATGATCATGAAACCTCAGCTCTAATGTAAGAGCAAAATATCGAGGATTTAGTTTGGGAGGCCAGTTACTAGTCCCCGGTAGTGTTCGGCGATAGTCGAGGTCAAGCTATAAACACTTCGGCCAATGTTATGAATGGCCCGTCATTTAACACAGTCATCGGATCGCTGACCAGTTTACGCTTATTGTGACAGTCAGTTTTCGGCTTTCTCCACTGAGGTGCTTAACCATGTGAGATGGAAGCACAATCACAGTGGTTCTCCCTTTGCACAACTAGCCGAACAAAGCGGAACGTAGGAGGCAAGCGCATGAGCCGGGCAACCCAACTATTGACCGGAGACACAATTCAAAACCAATGCATATATAGTGAGATCCGAGAATGTTTTTACCGAATCCATAAAGGTGTCTGGCATTGCACTGTGAGACTTGTGCTGGAAACACACAAATAGTTTAAAAGTGCCAAAAAGCTTGGAAAACCAAAAAAACGTCAGTAAAAACTTGACGTCCGAACAGGATCAAGTGTTCGGTGCCAATCCGAAAATTGGTCTTAGAAAAAAAAGAGTGCTTCTGTTGTGCTTTAACATGACACATCCTATCTCAAGACTTCAAGCGGGTCAGCCTATGGCTTCAACCTCCTATCCCGAAGGCGGAGTACTTCTTATTAGGCCAGTTTAGCAAACTAAACTCTAGCAGCTTTGAGAGAGAAATTAGGCTTCCCGGCTAGTGACCACACACTCATGTTGAAAAAAGGAGTGATGAATAATAATAGTAATAAAAACTTTGCAACAACTAAGAAGAAGAACACTTATTATAAAACGGCTCATATAAATTTAAGAGCCCCCAAGTGACTTGGGTAAAAGAATTTTATGTATAATGATTGTATGTACCGAAGTACTAATATCATATCTTTGTTCACCCGAACTTTAAATGCATCTTAACCAATCGTCGGCTTCTCCCTCTTCGGTCAAGGACCGAAAAGTGTTATGTACTCCACCTGTCGAGAATATCGACAGTGTTTCCGATAACCAGGCAACCGGGCCATAAGGCTGTAACAGACAAAGCGCGCTCGGGGAACTTATGCTATATTACAGATGAAGTGTAAGAAGCATCTTTGAAGAAAATAGTACCCCCACCGATACCTTTCTTCGGTGCTCATTATTACTATGGGACTTGTGCAATAGATTTTTTGTACTCATGAGTTCCGTTGTGTGCCGACCATGATTGAAAACAATAAGAGCGCTAGCTTTCGGCTTCACCCAGTCTGAGGTCAGAGCTTGGAGGACCCGGTCGTGACAATCGCAGAGGTGCTCCCTTTACTCCCTAGCCGAACAATCGGGAACGTAGGGGTAAGCACAGGAGCCAGGCAACCCAGCTTGCAAATCGCTTAAGTCAATATGGTGCATATTGTGGCGTAATACACGAACAAGGAACGAAGCCGTACAAGTATAATCATATGCAAGAGGAAAAGCTTCATAAAGGAAGCCCCCAGATAAACCGGGTATTTGAATTTGTGCGTCACAAACAAAGTTTGGACAAGTAAATTTTTACAAGCGACTTTTTTTCCAAAAGGTATAATGCTTGGTCGAATCGAACACAAGTTAAAAATTTAAAACTTGGAGCATGAAGGCAACTTAGCTGGTTAATGTGTTCGGTATTGACGATGCAGTCTGAGCTTGATGCAGGACAAGGTTCCATCCCCCAAGCCGGTCCCGAGGTGGCGGAGCAAAGAGCTCGGCACTCCGAAGTTGTGACATAGCACGGTCAATGTAGGCCGGCAGAGTGATGCCGAAGTCCCCGGCATGGGGTAATGAAGTGTTGACGAAGCCCCCCGTCCAGCCGAGGTGACGCCAAAGGATATAGTCCAGCTAGATCATTTTCCTGTGCATAAAAAATAGTGCAAACCGGAGATAATAGTAATAATAATTAAAAAATCGTTGCATAATAAATAATTTATGCAAAGTGAGTAATAAAAGAAATATGGCCTGGCGCCGAAGTCAATGTCGATGCAGGGCGTCAGTGTGATGCGGTAAAGGCGTGGCAAAGCCTGAATTCACAGGTCGGTCCGAGTTCCGGATGCGGCGTTCGCCGGACTATGTACGGAAACTTGACTAAACCACCATGCGATCGTAGCTAATGCGGCCACCATTGATAGACCTGCGTACATATGATGGGCAAACCAGAGTAATAATTCTTTGGGAAAAATGAACCCAAACAAGCAAAAAATATTAGGATTAATAGCACCTGGTTTATTTGTTGTAGCAATTCAAAGAAAGGTGATTCCCAAAATTGGGACTCGATCCACGCACTCATTGCCTGATGGGCGATAAAGCGACGGCACGGCGATGCTGGCAAAGGTTGGCTCGCCGAGGCAAAGCCCTCGGTCCAGCTAACGTGACGGAGCTGGTCGGCTAGTGACGCCGAAGTCTCCGGAGTATAGGTTGATGAAGATATGGCGAAGCCCCCAGTCCAGCCGAGATGTCGAAGCCTCGATGTCAGCCGATGAGTCGAAGTAGGTCGGCGTGATGGACACCGGCTTGAAGAAGCAACAGTGCGGCCCTGCCGATGCACGTCGTGACGTGGTCGATGCCGGCTTGATGAAGTGACCGTGCGGCGATGCCGGTATGCCCGCTCCGTGTAATCCGTGGGGCGGCGATGTTGGTGGTGATTTATCCTTCGCGATGCCGGACTCTTGTTCGGCTTGCCGAGATGATGATCCGAAGAAGTTGAGCTCGGCTCAACAAAGTGACGACACGTCTAGCGCAGGTCGGTAGCCATGGAGCGATATTGCCGAACTGGTTTGACACCAGCATGATGTTGAAGATTATGTTCAAAAGATTTTAAAGTTAGTGGGATGTGTTCGGGAACAAAACAAAAAACCCCATACAAAACTTCCTTCAAAAAGGATGTCCAAAATCCCGTTCATAAAAAAGATGAACTCGGGTCGGATTCGTTTTCGCGCAGAAAACAGATCCAAAAAGTGATGCACTAATCGGAAAGTTCCCGGAGTTTGGACGGTCGGATCAAGCTGAAATTTTGAGGGGTGGTAGATATAGGAATTCCAAAGCAGATCAACGGTTGGATCTTCCAAAGGAAGTCCGAGCTAGAAGCCGGACACCATGCCCGAAGCTCGTCCAGATTCTCGTCCAGATTTGACAGGGCTCCGGTATATCGTAGATTGTCATAGATTCCTCCATCGGAACTCGATGAAATTTTGCGTGGTTGTTGTAGACTTAATTCCACACAATTCCACCAAAGGGATCGTCAAAGCGATGCCCAAAGAGGTGGTGGCAGCGAATACAAGTTCGCTGTTCGGAAAAACTGCACGGTCGCCCGAGGGCAATGTTGACGTTGAGCCCCCGAGCTCCATGGATGATTCCTCCATGATCTTGATAGAGATCGGAGTTGATGTTGATGAAGGCCCTCGTCCGAACATGACGATCGGAGATGGAGTACGGTCCTTGGTCGAGCCAAGGTGACCAGTCGAGCCGGCGACGAAGATGTCGGCATCGCAGTTGACCTGCAGACGAGCCATCGATCCTTTTGCCGATCACACAGCGGAACTCTCAATGAAAGCATCAATGTCGGTGTCAAAACCGGCGGATCTTAGGTAGGGGGTCCCGAACTGTGCGTCTAAGGCAGATGGTAACAGGAGGCAGGGGACAGGATGTTTTACCCAGGTTCAGGCCCTCTTGATGGAGGTAAAACCCTACGTCCTGCTTGATTTATTCTTGATGATATGGGTATTATAAGAGTTGATCCACCACGAGATCAGAGAGGCTAAACCCTAAAAGCTAGCCTATGGTATGATTGTATGTCTCTCTATCGACTAGCCTGGCCTCGGTTTATATAATGCACCAGAGGCCTAGGATAACAAGAGTCCTAACCGAATACGCCGGTGGGGAGGAGTCCTTGTCTTGATCGCCAAGTCTTGTGGAATCTTCCTTGTATGCGGCAGCTGTCCGAATTGGCCCATGAGTATACGGCCATGGGGGTCCTCGGCCCAATCTAACAGATCAGGAGACGACGTGGTGAGTACCCCCTGGTCCAGGACACCGTCAGGTAGTAATAGTGAGCACGCACCCGTACATCGGCCTCATGTCAGTGTCAGCGTTAGCGGCGTCGCCCCTGACGCACACTACAGAGATGTGGAGGCGGCCTGCACGGGCCTCACCGGTGGCCACGATCAAGAGGAATATGCTACCGTCCTCATCCGAGACTAGCAGGCGGCGCTGATCCTCCAGCGACTCTGGCACGGTGAACGGGTAGCACATCTCGTACTTGATGTTCTTCGCCAAGGGGCAGTAGTGATCGCCGCACGCCTGCGTCAGGTGATGCACGATGTCCGCCTGCGAGCCCCAAAACGGCACCGGGCACTCATAGCAGTAGACGAAGGGCTCCTTGGAGGCATCGACCAGGCCGTCCATGAAACAGGAGTGGCTGCAGGGGACGTTCTGCCAGTTGAATATATGAGCAAGTTACTACGAGATTTACTACAAAATAAATCATGATGGCTATAACAGAGATTAAACTAATCATGCGGACTAGCATAGTAGATGAACAAATCGAATCTAGGACACGGACTATAAACATGAATTCTACCATGATTTCGAACAGGAAGGACAGAAACACATACGGTGCAACGGGGGTAGCACCATTGGCGCTGAGGTTGTCACCCATGTCGTTGAGGAAGAGGTTGCCGAGGTCGGGGAAGAAGTCGTCATCGGTGAAGTCGTCACTGCTAGCAGTCGCGAGAGTGCGCTCCTCAAATTTCAACAGCGCCCGCCGAATGTAGCGCAGGAGGGAGTGGCTGTAGGGGATGTTGCGGCTGCCGAATGGAGCGCATGAGTAGCCCACGAAGCATTAGATAGTGCTCCTCCCTAGTCTCTATTCTTATCTCTATCTCTGCTACTCTTCTTTGTTTTTTATAATATACTAGTTGTAGTTGTCAAATCGAATAGTACTGTGTTGTCCACTGCACGCCCGGCTGAACACGCCTCCTCGCCTCCATCAAACCCCTCCGTTAAACCCGCATGCAAACCGAGAAACCTACTCTGGCCCACGGGAGGAAATTTACCGGTTGCCGTTGGAGAATAATAGAGTCATGTCCAATCCATTTGAGTTAATTGTGTGTATGATTCTCCCTCTATAAAAAGTTAATTGCATCCTTAATCTTGTATTCTAAGTACTTTGTGGGTTCCACTGTCAGTATAGTGTACATGACTTGCAGGCTGGCTATAGATTCGTATAGAAAGTTAAAAAGAAACAAATCCATGACTTGCAAGATTGGAGTTAGCACCGATGGCGGTTCATAGTCGTTCCACGCTCGGGCATTGAAGTTTGTAACTATTTTAGATTATAACATACTACTCCTCCGGTGCTAGTAGTAGAGCAGAGTCCTACTCCACTACTACTCTACTCAAGCAAGTTAGGGCATTGTACCAGGTACTGTAGGGAGTACCAGTGCTGTGATCACTCAAGCAAGTTGTATGACTTTGATATGACCCTACATTGTAGGCCGCCTGGTGTCCCTACCCTTCCTAATCCCAAAACCTTTCAAAGAAAAGCGGCATGGCAGTTGCAGGTGGTTCCTGGCTCGATCAGACAATCGTTCGCACGTACCGAATGTGTTGTTTCGTGGAATACAATCACAGTCACTGCAAGGTCTTTGAGCAGGATCCCAGCTTCTCTGGGCCTTCAGGAATTTTTGACTGGAGGTTGGTAAGTAGCCTTGGTACACGCTCTATGTTTGTCGGACTGAATTATCCAATTAACCAGAAGATAACCGACGGCAAGGATCATGATGGCAGCACGGTTTCGTTCATCAGGCAAAACTGTGTGTACACAGCATACCATGCATCTCTGCATGCACCATACCCTGATATGTGCCGCCACGCTCTACAGCCCAAAGTAGGAGAGAGGGTCGCAAGTATCAGACTTCGACCTGCTGGCTGGAGTTTCCCCCATCAGGCACCCATCTGGTTCAAGTCGTCAGCCAATCTCCACAGCTTAATAAATAGTAACGTCTAACTGAGCCAGTTAGTTAGATGCATACACTTGGTGTAGTAGGATCTTTATTTAGTTTGATGCATACACTTGTTCTTTTTCAGTAGCCCTTTTGTAATGATGGATGATGTTTGGTTTGGAAGAGAGAGTTGCGTCTTCACTCTTCTGGCCTGCTTACTGCTTCTGTTGCACCCCCATCCCTGGTTGCTGCTGCTGCTGTTTTCAATGTACAATCAGTAGTATATTTCGTCTGTTGGTTGAATAAATGTGTTGTTAGAACGACAAACACAATATTTTGGAAGTCGTTGCACGGTTCGATCCTTTAGTGCCCTGTACCGTATGTAGCGCATACTATTTTTCGTACGGAACACATTTTCCACTTGTTGATAACATGCAGCCCACTGATGAAGGCCCAATAGAGAAGCCCATAATTAACTGGAAGGGAGGCTCTCACATGAATCCGGCCTAGGTACATGGTCATGGTCCCCTAAACATAAATAAATAAATAAATAAAGCTAAATGCTCATGCACCAGTTCTTTAAATTCATGATTTAACAGGAGGATA
This sequence comes from Triticum urartu, assembly GCF_056163025.1. NCBI lineage: Eukaryota > Viridiplantae > Streptophyta > Magnoliopsida > Poales > Poaceae > Triticum > Triticum urartu. Next base: position 106,607,049 of record NC_141873.1, read on the forward strand.
TTATTTCCTATGATAGTGTCATTACATTCAGTTGATATTATTCTTCGGCAAAGATAGCGACCAGTCTTCTTCCTCCCATCATTTTCTTCCTGCAACCAGCGGACCCATGCAAATCGTAGTCAATGTCGTAAATAGATCCGGTCCATTTTTATTTTTCAATAAGAATGTCCAACCAAGCCCAGCACATTGGCGGTAGCACTTTATCCTCCGCCTTGGTGCGCTCGCCGCGGAGCGGCCGTCCGGCCCTGTCAACATAGTTTTTTTTCGAAATAGTCCCTGTCAACATAGTGAATCGGGAGAGGACTGTAGTTGTGAGTATGACAGTACGGACCCACCAGGTCCACTCCCGAACACAAGCAAGCGCCTCTTTTACTACTCAGATGAACCCCTCATTTTTTTACTCTAATCCACCCTACTGATATCTAGGACCCACATCATTTTCAACGTATAGTCAATTAATGACAGAATTGCACAACATTTTTAGTAGTAATTCGGAGGAGCAGGCTATAAACCAGGTTGTGCGGTCTCTGTGGCCCGTCTAACAACATGACCAGCCCAACAGTTTTTTCTTTGGGAAAATAGGTAGCCTAGTATTTCTTTTTGAAGAATACCCAAGCTAGGCCTATTTGTTTTCTCCGACTTACTGGACTGCAAATCTTTCAAGACGAGGAGGGATGCATTCCGGCCTGGCCAAAGAGTATGGTCAGTGTCTGTTAAAAGTAATATCAAAAGGGGTTGAAAATTCCAAGAAAATTATGGCAAATGGGATATTAGTTTCTTTTTTTGTTTTTGTTCTTCACTGATATCTTATACGTATTTCATTGGATTTAACATAACATAGTACTAATTTATTTTTAAATTTGTTTTAGTATGGCTACTAATTTTTGGATTAAGAATATTTTGTTCCCCAGCAAAAAATTGCGAATTTTCAAAATTTTCCAAATATTTAGTTTATTTTTTTAACCCCGGTACAGACCAGAAAATGGGCAGCAATTCTAAAAATGGAAAACGGGCTACAATAAATTCCATATGAATTAGAAAATGAGTAAAAATTATAAAAATAATAGAAAATGGGATGTGCACGCCACAAATTTCGAGGCTGACTTGTGTACGCAAGTCTTTGTCAGTCAACACACGATTCTAGCAGCAGTGACTGTTGGATGTCCATCCAACGGCCGACGTGCTTCTTCAATCTCTGATCTTCCTGCTCCAGCCACCTAAACTAGCACCGGCGGTACTACCTGCTCCCTCCTCTTGGGGCCCGCTATGATGCCGCGCAGGCTTCCCCGACCCACCAGATATGTCTCCAACGTATCTATAATTTTTGATTGCTCCATGCTATATTATCTACTGTTTTGGACATTATTGGGCTTTATTATCCACTTTTATATTATTTTTGGGACTAACCTATTAACCGGAGGCCTAGCTCAGAATTGTTGTTTTTTTTCCTATTTTAGTGTTTCGAAGAAAAGGAATATCAAACGGAGTCCAAACGGAATGAAACCTATGGGAACGTGATTTTCTCACCGAACATGATCCAGGAGACTTGGACCCTATGTTAAGAAACAAAGGAGGAGGCCACGAGGTAGGGGGCGCGCCTACCCCCCCCCCTAGGCGCGCCCTCCACCCTCGTGGGCCCCCTGTTGCTCCACCGACGTACTCCTTCCTCCTATATATACCTACGTACCCCCAAACGATCGGATACGGAGCCAAAACCCTAATTCCACCACCGCAACTTTCTGTATCCACGAGATCGCATCTTGGGGCCTGTTCCGGAGCTCCGTTGGAGGGGGTATCCATCAGGGAGGCCTTCTACATCATCACCATAGCCCCTCCGATGAAGTGTGAGTAGTTCACCTCAGACCTACGGGTCCATAGTTATTAGCTAGATGGCTTCTTCTCTCTTTTTGGATCTCAATACAATGTTCTCCCCCTCTCTTGTGGAGATATATTTGATGTAATCTTCTTTTTGCGGTGTGTTTGTTGAGACCGATGAATTGTGGGTTTATAATCAAGTCTATCTATGAACAATATTTGAATCTTCTCTAAATTCTTTTATGTATGATTGGTTATATTTGAAAGTCTCTTCGAATTATCAGTTTGGTTTGGCCTACTAGATTGATCTTTCTTGCAATGGGAGAAGTGCTTAGCTTTGGGTTCAATCTTGCAGTGTCCTTTCCCAGTGACAGTAGGGGCAGCAAGGCACGTATTGTATTGTTGCCATCAAGGATAACAAGATGGGGTTTTCATCATATTGCATGAGTTTATCCCTCTACATCATGTCATCTTGCTTAAGGTGTTACTCTATTTTCATGAACTTAATACTCTAGATGCATGCTGGATAGCGGTCGATTAGTGGAGTAATAGTAGTAGATGCAGGCAGGAGTCGGTCTACTTGTTTCGGACATGATGCCTATATACATGATCATACCTAGATATTCTCATAACTATGCTCAATTCTGTCAATTGCTCAACAGTAATTCATTCACCCTCCGTAAAATACTTATGCTCTTGAGAGAAGCCACTAGTGAAACCTATGGCCCCCAGGTCTATCTTCATCATATTAATCTTCCAATACTTAGTTATTTCCTTTGCTTTTTTACTTTGCATCTTTATCATAAAAATACCAAAAATATTATCTTATCATATCTATCAGATCTCACTCTCGTAAGTGGCCGTGTAGGGATTGACAACCCCTTATCATGTTGGTTGCGAGGATTTATTTGTTTTGTGCAGGTACGAGGGACTCGCGCGTAGCCTCCTACTGTATTGATACCTTGGTTCTCAGAAACTGAGGGAAATACTTACGCTACTTTACTGCATCATCCCTTCCTCTTCGGGGAAAACCAACGCAGTTCTCAAGAGGTAGCAAGAAAGATTTCTGGCGCCGTTGCCGGGGAGTCAAAGCAAAAGTCAATATACCAAGTACCCATCACAATCCCTATCTCCCGCATTACATTATTTTCCATTTGCCTCTCGTTTTCCTCTCCCCCACTTCACCCTTGCCGTTTTATTCGCCCTCTCTCTATCCTCACTCTCTTTTCCCGTTTGCCTCTTTTTGCCCGCTTGCTTTTTGTTTGCTTGTGTGTTGGATTGCCTGCTTGTCACGATGGCTCAAGATAACACTAAATTGTGTGACTTTACCAATACCAACAACAATGATTTTATTAGCACTCCGATTGCTCCTCTTACCGATGCTGAATCTTGTGAAATTAATGTTGCCTTGGTGAATCTTGTCATGAAAGATCCATTTTCCAGCCTTCCTAGTGAAGATGTCGCTACCCATCTAAATAGCTTTGTTGATTTGTGTGATATACAAAAGAAGAAAGATGTGGATAACGATATCGTTAAATTGAAGCTATTTCCTTTTTCGCTTAGAGATCGTGCTAAAGCTTGGTTCTCGTCTTTGCCTAAAAATAGTATTGATTCATGGAATAAGGCAAAGATGCTTTTATCTCTAAGTATTTTCCTCCCGCTAAGATCATCTCCCTTAGAAACGATATTATGAATTTTAAGCAACTTGATCATGAACATGTTGCACAAGCTTGGGAGAGGATGAAATTAATGATACGTAATTGCCCTACTCATGGTTTGAATTTGTGGATGATTATACAATTTTTTTATGCCGGACTAAATTTTGCTTCTAGAAATCTTTTAGATTCGGCCGCGGGAGGCACTTTTATGGAAATCACTTTAGAAGAAGCTACTAAACTCCTAGATGATATTATGGTTAATTATTCTCAATGGCATACTGAAAGATCTACTAATAAGAAGGTGCATGCGATAGAAGAAATTAATGTTTTGAGTGGAAAGATGGATGAACTTATGAAATTATTTGCTAGTAAAAGTGTTTCTTCTGATCCTAATGATATGCCCTTGTCTACTTTGATTGAGAATAATAATGAATCTATGGATGTGAATTTTGTTGGTAGGAACAATTTTGGTAACAACGCGTATAGAGGACATTTTAATCCTAGGCCTTATCCTAGTAATCCCTCTAATAATTATGGTAATTCCTACAACAATTCTTATGGAATTATAATAAGATGCCCTCTGATTTTGAATATAATATTAAAGAATTTATTACTTCGCAAAAGAATTTCAATGCTTTGATTGAAGAAAAATTGCTTAAGATTGATGAGTTGGCTAGGAACATTGATAGAATTTCTCTTGATGTTGATTCTTTGAAACTTAGATCTATTCCACCTAAGCATGATATCAATGAGTCTCTCAAAGCCATGAGAATTTCCATTGATGAGTGCAAAGAAAGAACCGCTAGGATGCGTGCTAAGAAAGATGCCTTTATAAGAGCGTGTTCTTCTAGTTCCTATGAAAATAAAGATGAAGATCTAAAAGTTATTGATGTGTCCCCTATTAAATATTTGTTTTGCAATATGAATCTTAATAATGATGGGACTGAATATGATCCACCTTTACCTATAAGGCGTTCCAAGAATTCAGAGTTTTTAGATCCTGATGCTAAATTTGATGAAAGTGGGATCGAAGAAATTAAAACCCTAGATGTTGCTAAACCCACTATTTTGGATTTAAAGGAATTTAATTATGAAAATTTCTCTTTTATTGATTGTATTTCCTTTTTTCAATCCGTGCTAAATTCTCCTCAAGCTTATAGTCAAAATAAAGCTTTCACTAAACATATCGTTGATGCCTTGATGCAATCTTATGAAGAAAAACTTGAATTGGAAGTTTCTATCCCTAGAAAACTTTATGATGAGTGAGAACCAACTATTAAAATTAAAATTAAAGATCATGAGTTCTATGCTTTATGTGATGTGGGTGCTAGTGTTTCCATGATTCCAAAGACTTTGTGTGATTTGTTAGGTTTCCGTGATTTTGATGATTGCTCTCTAAACTTGCATCTTGCGGATTCCACTATTAAGAAACCGATGGGAAGAATTAATGATGTTCTTATTGTTGCAAATAGTAATTATGTACCCGTGGATTTTATTGTTCTTGACATAGATTGCAATCCTTCATGTCCTATTATTCTTGGTAGACCTTTCCTTAGAACGATTGGTGCAATTATTGATATGAAGGAAGGAAATATTAGATTCCAATTTCTGTTCAGGAAAGGCACGGAACACTTTCCTAGAAAGAAAATTAAATTACCTTATGAATCTATTATGAGATCCACTTATGGATTGCCAACCAAAGATGGCAATAGTTAGATCTATCCTTACTTTTTATGCCTAGCTAGGGGCGTTAAACGATAGTGCTTGTTGGGAGGCAACCCAATTTTATTTTTATTCCTTGCTTTTTGCTCCTGTTTAGTAATAAATAATTTATCTAGCCTCTGTTTTGGTTGTGTTTTTTGTGTTTAATTAGTGTTTGTGCCAAGTAGAACCGTTGGGAAGGCTTGGGGAAAGTCTTGATATCTTGCTGTAAAAAACAGAAACTTTAGCGCTCACAAGAACTGCTACCATTTTTATTTTGAAGGTGATATTTAGTTAATTCTTTTTGCAGATGATTAATAGATAAATTTCTCACGTCCATAAATTTATTTTAGAATTTTTTGGGTTCCATATCTTGCGATAGATACAGATTACTACAGACTGTTCTGTTTTTGACAGATTCTGTTTTTCGTGTGTTGTTTGCTTATTTTGATGAATCTATGGCTAGTAAAATAGTTTATAAACCATAGAGAAGTTGGACTACAGTAGGTTTAACACCAATATAAATAAAGAATGAGTTCATTACAGTACCTTGAAGTGGTATTTTTTTTCGCTAACGGAGCTCACGAGATTTTCTACTTTAAGTTTTGTGTTGTGAAGTTTTCAAGTTTTGGGTAAAGATTTGATGGATTATGGAACAAGGAGTGGAAAGAGCCTAAGCTTGGGGAAGCCCATGGCACCCCCAAGATAATCTAAGGACACCTAAAATCCAAAGCTTGGGGATGCCCCGGAAGGCATCCCCTCTTTCCGTCTACTTCTATCGGTAACTTTACTTGGAGCTATATTTTTATTCACCACATGATATGTGTTTTGCTTGGAGCGTCTTGTATGGTTTGAGTCTTTGCTTTTAGTTTAACACAATCATCCTTGCTGTACACACCTTTTGAGAGAGCCATACATGATTTAGAATTTGTTAGAATACTCTATGTGCTTCGCTTATATCATTTGAGTTATATAGTTTTGCTCTAGTACTTCACTTATATATTTTAGAGCACGGTGGTGGATTTGTTTTATAGAAACTATTGATTTCTCATGCTTCACTTAGATTATTTTGAGAGTATTAAATAGCATTGTAATTTTCTTAAATAATCCTAATATGCTAGGTGTTCAAGATTAGTAAAAAAATCTTATGAGTGTTTTGAATACTAAGAGAAGTTTGATGCTTGATGATTATTTTGAGATATGGAGGTAATAATATCAAAGTCGTGCTAGTTAAGTAGTTGTGAATTTGATAAATGCTTGTGTTGAAGTTTTCAAGTCCCGTAGCATGCACGTATGGTAAACGTTATGTAACAAATTTGAAACATGAGGTGTTATTTGATTATCTTCCTTATGAGTGGCGGTCGGAGACGAGCGATGGTTTTTTCCTACCAATCTATCCCCCTAGGAGCATGCACGTAGTGCTTGGTTTTTGATGACTTGTAGATTTTTGCAATAATTATGTGAGTTCTTTATGACTAATGTTGGGTCCATGGATTATACACACTCTCACCCTTCCAGCATTGCTAGCCTCTTCGGTACCGTGCATTGCCCTTTCTCACATTGAGAGTTGGTGCAAACTTCGCCGGTGCATCCAAACCCCGTGATATGATACGCTCTTTCACACATAAACCTCCTTATATCTTCCTCAAAACAGCCACCATACCTACCTATTATGGCATTTCCATAGCCATTCCGAGATATATTGCCATGCAACTTTCCACCATTCCGTTTATCATGACACATTCATCATTGTCATATTGCTTAGCATGATCATGTAGTTGACATAGTATTTCTGGCAAAGCCACCGTTCATAATTCTTTCATACATATCACTCTTGGTTCATTGCATATCCCGGTACACCACCGGAGGCATTCATATAGAGTCTTATCTTGTTCTAAGTATCGAGTTGTAATTCTTGAGTTGTAAGAAGTGTGATGACCATCATTCATAGAGCATTGTCCTAAAAAAGGAAAGGACAAATAAAATTAAAATATATATATAATAAAGAAGGGACAATGCTACTATCCTTTTTCCACACTTGTGCTTCAAAATAGCACCATAATCTTCATGATAGAGAGTCTTTTGTTTTGTCACTTTCATATACTAGTGGGAAATTTTCATTATAGAACTTGGCTTGTATATTCCAACAATGGGCCTCCTCAAGTGCCCTAGGTCTTCGTGAGAAAGCAAGTTGGATGCACACCCACTTATTTTATTTTGTTAAGCTTTCATACATTTATAGCTCTAGTGCATCCGTTGCATGGCAATCCCTACTCCTTGCATTAACATCAATTGATGGGCATCTCCATAGCCCATTGATTAGCCTCGTTGGTGTGAGACTTTATCCTTTTTTGTCTTCTTCACATAACCCCCATCATCATATTCTATTCCACCCATAGTGCTATATCCATGGCTCGCGCTCATATATTGCGTCAAAATTTATAGGTTTGAGATTACTAAAGTATGAAACAATTGCTTGGCTTGTCATCGGGGTTGTGCATGATGAGAGCATTCTTGTGTGATGAAAATGGAGCATGACTAAACTATATGATTTTGTAGGGATGAACTTTCTTTGGCCATGTTATTTTGAGAGGACATAATTGCTTAGATAGTCTTTCGGATCTGAATATTCATACCACAATTAAGAAGAATTACATTAAAATTATGCCAAGTAGCACTCCGCATCAAAAATTCTATTTTTATCATTTACCTACTCGAGGACGAGCAGGAATTAAGCTTGGGGATGCTTGATACATCTCCAACGTATCTATAATTTTTGATTGCTCCATGCTATATTATCTACTGTTTTGGACATTATTGGGCTTTATTATCCAATTTTATATTATTTTTGGGACTAACCTATTAACCGAAGGCCTAGCTCAGAATTGCTATTTTTTGCCTATTTTAGGGTTTCGAAGAAAAGGAATATCAAACGGAGTCCAAACGGAATGAAACCTACGGGAACGTGATTTTCTCACCGAACATGATCCAGGAGACTTGGACCCTACGTTAAGAAACAAAGGAGGAGGCCACGATGTAGGGGCCGTGCCTACCCCCCCCCCCAGGCGCGCCCTCCACCCTCGTGGGCCCCCTGTTGCTCCACCGATGTACTCCTTCCTCCTATATATACCTACGTACCCTCAAACGATCAGATACGGAGCCAAAAACCTAATTCCACCGTCGCAACTTTCTGTATCCACGAGATCCCATCTTGGGGCCTGTTCCAGAGCTCCGACGGAGGGAGTATCCATCACGGAGGGCTTCTACATCATCACCATAGCCCCTCCGATGAAGTGTGAGTAGTTCACCTCAGACCTACGGGTCCATAGTTATTAGCTAGATGGCTTCTTCTCTCTTTTTGGATCTCAATACAATGTTCTCCCCCTCTCTTGTGGAGATCTATTCGATGTAATCTTCTTTTTGCGGTGCGTTTGTTGAGACTGATGAATTGTGGGTTTATGATCAAGTCTATCTATGAACAATATTTGAATCTTCTCTGAATTCTTTTATGTATGATTGGTTATCTTTGCAAGTCTCTTCCAATTATCAGTTTGGTTTGGCCTACTAGATTGATCTTTCTTGCAATGGGAGAAGTGCTTAGCTTTGGGTTCAATCTTGCGGTGTCCTTTCCCAGTGATAGTAGAGGCAGCAAGGCACGTATTGTATTGTTGCCATCGAGGATAACAAGATGGGGTTTTCATCATATTGCATGAGTTTATCCCTCTACATCATGTCATCTTGCTTAAGGCGTTACTCTGTTTTCAGGAACTTAATACTCTAGATGCATGCTGGATAGCGGTCGATGAGTGGAGTAATAGTAATAGATGTAGGCAGGAGTCGGTCTACTTGTCTCGGACATGATGCCTATATACATGATCATACCTAGGTATTCTCATAACTATGCTCAATTCTGTCAATTGCTCAACAGTAATTCGTTCACCCTCCGTAAAATACTTATGCTCTTGAGAGAAGCCACTAGTGAAACCTATGGCCCCCGGGTCTATCTTCATCATATTAATCTTCCAATACTTAGTTATTTTCTTTGCTTTTTTACTTTGCTTTTATTGTACTTTGCATCTTTATCATAAAAATACCAAAAATATTATCTTATCATATCTATCAGATCTCACTCTCATAAGTGGCCGTGTAGGGATTGACAACCCCTTATCGTGTTGGTTGCGAGGATTTATTTGTTTTGTGCAGGTACGAGGGACTCGCGCATAGCCTCCTACTGGATTCATACCTTGGTTCTCAAAAACTGAGGGAAATACTTACGCTACTTTATTGCATCATCCCTTCCTCTTAGGGGAAAACCAACACAGTGCTCAAGAGGTAGCACCACTCTACTCCCTCTGTTGGCCTGCCCGCACGCAATCAACTACCTCCTTATTATGTGAAAAAATGATTCCTCCCACTGACATCTGGGGCGCACCGGTTGGGAGGCTGACCTGTGGGCCTACTAAGTTGACGCGCACGCAGGGCTTGTCAACTTAGTCAACAAATGATTCTAGCAGCAGTAACCATTGGATTTGAATCAAACGATCCTGCTGCTTCTTCAATCGCTGCTCTTCTTGCACCAGCCTCCCAAACTAGCGCCGGCGAGACCGCCTGCTCCTGCCTCCAGTGGCCGGCTGTGCTGCCGTTGAGGCCTCATCGCCCCCTACTACTCCCACTGCTAGCTAGGCCCTGCGGCGACGGCAGCCTCACACCGCAACCGAACCAGTGAACCCTCGTACTCCTCTCCGCATGGGCATCCACTGTCGCGTCTTCCCCGGCTCCGCGTCGTCCCCTTCCTAGGCCTCGCCGTCGTCCACAGCCTTGGTGCTCTTGGCGCCGCGTGGTCAATGTGGTCAGCGACCGACTTCCACCGGAAGAGTACTATACGTGGAGAGGTTGACAGCTGGGTCCATGGCCACAGCCCAGTTTTTTTGTGATTTTCCAAGTAAGTCGCTTTGTCACGCCTGTTGGGCTGCAAATCTTTCAAGACGAGGAGAGCTTTCATTCGGCTGGCCGAGAAAATGGCCTATGAGTAATGAGAAATGGGATGTACATTTTTAAAACACATCAAACCGGCAATTAGTTTCAAATTTCTTTTTTTTCATTTTGAGATTTTAAATTGCATTGATTTTTATGCATGGACAATTTGTTGGATTTTATATTGATATATATTTATTTTTAAAATCATATTGAACGTGACTCAAAATTTCGGGATTAAAACAGTTCGGACCGCACCGAAATATGCAAAACTTCGTATAATTTTTTAACCGTGGCCACAATATGGGCTGTAATGCTAACAAAAAGAATATGGGCTCCAAAAAAACCTTAAGAATTAGCAAATGGGCTATAAATTATTAGAAATAATGGCAGATGGGTTGTATGCTGTTTTCCACAGATTTGAGGCTTTCCTAAAAAAAGGTTGACGCACAAGCAGTGACTATTGGATGTCCATCCAACGGCCGTCGTGCTTCTTCAGTCTCTGCTCTTCCTACTCCAGCCGCTCAAACAAGCGCCAACGGGACTGCCTGCTCTCTCCTCCCCGCGGCCGGCTGTGCTGCCGCACAGGCCTCACCGTCCCACCGTACTCCCATCACTGGCCTAGCCATCCCTCTACTCACCCACACCTGTTGTTATTCTCCGGAGAAGGCAGACGAACCAGTAAACCCTCGTAGAGTCGTACTCCCCTCTGCGTGGGAAACAACTGCCGAGTCTTCCTTGGCTCCGTGTCGTTCCCTTCCTAGGCCTCGCCGTCGTCCACCGCGCTGGTGCTCTCGGCGCGGCCTGGTCAACATGGTCAACGACCGACATGCATCTTAAGTGGACTGTACGTGGAGAGGCTGACAGCTGGGTCACGGCCGCATGCAAGGAAATGCCTCCTTATTACGCGCAAAATAATGATTCCTCCACCTGACATCTGGGACCCACCGAAAGGGCCTCTGTATTTCACGAAAAAAACATTACCGCCATTGACAGCTCGGACCCACCAGTTATATCTTCGCACGCAAGGAAGTGCCTCCTTATTACGCATAAAAAATGAATACTCCCCCCGCTAGCTGGGACCCAGTATAGTGGGAGGCTGACTTGTGGGCCTACTAAGTTGACGGGGATGGAGGGCTTCGTCAACTTAGTCAATATGCATGGTTTTAGCTCCAGTGACTGTACGATGTCCATCCAACGGCCGTAGTGCTTCTTCAACCTATGGTCCTCTTGCTCCAGCCGTCCAAAGCAGCGCCGATCGTGCCGCATGCTCCTGCCTCCCGTGGCCGGTTGTGCTGCCACGGAGGCCTCATCGCCCCCTACTATTCCCACCACTGGCCAGGCCCTGCGGCGACAGCAGCCTCACACCGTAGCCGAACCAGTGAACCCTCGTACTCCTCTCCGCGCGGGCTTCCACTGTCGTGTCTTCCCCGGCTCCGCGTCGTCCCCTTCCTAGGCCTCGCCATCGTCCACCGCCCTGGTGCTCTCGGTGCGGCGTGGTCAACGTGGTCAAGGAACGACTTCCATCGGAAGAGTACTGTACGTGGAGAGGCTGACAGCTGGGTCCACGGCCGCAGCAAGGAAGTGCCTCCTTATTACGCGCAGAATAAATATTCCTCCACCTGATAGTGGGGACCCACCGGACGGGCCACTGATAACCCACAAGTATAGGGGATCGCAACAGTTTTCGAGGGTAGAGTATTCAACCCAAATTTATTGATTCGATACAAGGGGAGCCAAAGAATATTCTCAAGTATTAGCTGCTGAGTTGTCAATTCAACCACACCTGGATAACTTAATATCTATAGCAAAGTATTTAGTAGCAAAGTAATATGATAGTAGTGGTAATGATAGCAAAAGTAACGGTAGCAAAAGTAATATTTTTGGTGATTTATAGTGATGATAACAATAGCAACGGAAAAGCAAATAAGCGAAGAACAATATATGGAAAGCTCGTAGGCATTGGATCGGTGATGGAGAATTATGCTGGATGCGGTCATCATGTAACAGTCATAACATAGGGTGACACAGAACTAGCTCCAGTTCATCAATGTAATGTAGGCATGTATTCCGAATATAGTCATACGTGCTTATGGAAAAGAACTTGCATGACATCTTTTGTCCTACCCTCCCGTGGCAGCGGGGTCCTATTGGAAACTAAGGGATATTAAGGCCTCCTTTTAATAGAGTACCGGACCAAAGCATTACACATAGTGAATACATGGACTCCTCAAACTACGGTCATCACCGGTAAGTATCCCGATTCTTGTCACTTCGGGGTTAACGGATCATAACACATAATAGGTGACTATAGACTTGCAAGATAGGATCAAGAACTCTCATATATTGACGAAAACATAATAGGTTCAGATCTGAAATCATGGCACTAGGGCCCTAGTGACAAGCATTAAGCATAGCAAAGTCATAGCAACATCAATCTCAGAACATAGTGGATACTAGGGATCAAACCCTAACAAAACTAACTCGATTACATGATAAATCTCATCCAACCCATCACCGTCCAGCAAGCCTATGATGGAATTACTCATGCACAGCAGTGAGCATCATGAAATTGGTGATGGAGGATGGTTGATGATGACGATGGCGACGGATTACCCTCTCCGGAGCCCCGAACGGACTCCAGATCAGCCCTCCCGGGAGAGTTTAGGGCTTGGCGGCGGCTCCGTATTGATACGTCCATTTTGCATCATGCTTTTATATCAATATTTATTGCATTATGGAATGTTATTTCACTTTATGTCACAATACTTATGGCTATTCTCTTTTATTTTACAAGGTTTACATAAGGAGGGAGAATGCCGCCAGCTAGAATTCTGGGCTGGAAAAGGAGAAAATATTAGAGACCTATTCTGCGCAACTCCAAAAGTCCTGAAACTCCACAGAACATCTTAAAACAAATAAAGAAAAATCCTCGCCAAAGATGAAGGCCAGGGGGCCCACACCCTGCTCCTGAGGGTGGGGGCGCCCCCCGCCCTAGGGCACGCCCCCTACCTCGTGGGCCCCCTGGTGGCTCTCCGACGTCCATCTTCTCCTATATGAAGTCTTTCGATGAGAAAAAAATCAGAAGGAACTTTTCGGGACGAAACTCTGCCGCCACGAGGCGGAACCTTGGCGGATCCAATCTAGAGCTCTGGCAGAGCTGTTCTGCCGGGGATACTTCCCTCCGGAGGGGGAAATCATCACCATTGTCATCACCAACGCTCCTCTCATCGGGAGAAGGCAATCTCCATCAACATCTTTACTAGCACCATCTCATCTCCAAACCGTAGTTCATCTCTTGTATCCAATTCTTGTCTCAAAGTCCGGGATTGGTGCTAGTAGGTTGCTAGTAGTGTTGATTACTCCTTGTAGTTAATGCTAGTTGGTTTATTTGGTGGAAGATCATATGTTCAGATCCTATATGCATATTATTACCCCTCTGATTATGAACATGAATATGCTTTGTGAGTCATGCTATTACCCCTCTGATCATATTAGTACGTTTGTTTCTGAGGACAAGGGAGAAGTCTTGCTATTAGTAGTCATGTGAATTTGGTATTCGTTTGATATTTTGATAAGATGTATGTTGTCTAGCCTCTAGTGGTGTTATGTGAACGTCGACTACATAACACTTCACCATTATTTGGGCCTAGAGGAAGGCATTGGGAAGTAATAAGTAGATGATGGGTTGCTAGAGTGACAGAAGCTTAAACCCTAGTTTATGTGTTGCTTCGTAAGGGGCTGATTTGGATCCACATGTTTCATGCTATGGTTAGGTTTACCTTAATACTTTTGTTGTAGTTGCGGATGCTTGCAATAGATGTTAATCATAAGTGGGATGCTTGTTCAAGTAAGAACAGCACCCAAGCACCGGTCCACCCACATATCAAATTATCAAAGTATCGAACGCGAATCATATGAATGTGATGAAAACTAGCTTGATGATATTCCCATGTGTCCTCGGGAGCGCTTTTCCTATTATAAGAGTTTGTTTCGGCTTGTCCTTTGCTACAAAAGGATTGGGCCACCTTGCTACACTTTATTTACTTTTGTTACTTGTTGCTCGTTACAATTCATCTTGTCACAAAACTATCTGTTACCACTTATTTCAGTACTTGCAGAGAATACCTTGCTGAAAACCGTTTATCATTTCCTTCTGCTCCTCGTTGGGTTCGACACTCTTACTTATCGAAAGGACTACGATAGATCCCCTATACTTGTGGGTCATCAAGACTCTTTTCTGGCGCCGTTGCCGGGGAGTGTAGCGCCTTTGGTAGGTGGAATTTGGTAAGGAAAAATTTATATAGTGTGCTGAAATTTACTGTCACTTGTTACTATGGAAAGTAATTCTCTGAGGGGCTTGTTTGGGGTATCTTCACCCCGTCCAGTAGAGCAAAGAGTTGGTCCTCAACCTACTGAACCTATTGAAAATGAAACTCCTTTTGAATTCCCTTCGGGTATGATGGAAAAACTGCTAGCTAACCCTTTTACAGGAGATGGAACAAAGCATCCTGATGAGCACTTAATATATGTGGATGAAGTTTGTGGATTATTTAAGCTTGCAGGTATACCCGATGATGTTGCTAAGAAGAAGGTCTTCCCTTTATCTTTGAAGGGAGACGCATTGATATGGTATAGGCTATGTGATGATATGAGATCATGGGACTATAAAAGATTGAAGTTGGAATTTCATCAAAAGTATTACCCTATGCATCTTGTTCATCGTGATCGCAATTATATATATAATTTCTGGCCTCGCGAAGGAGAAAGCATCGCTCAAGCTTGGGGGAGGTGCCGGGGTACTGATCCACGGGCACCTATGGGACCGGCGGACCGGGTCCCTTTCGGTTCGGCGGGGGCGGAGGTCGTGCAAAGAGCAAATCGAGGCGATGCACGCGAGCGATTTACCCAGGTTCGGGCCGCACGGATGCGTAAAACCCTACTCCTGCTTTGTGGTTTGTATTGATTTCTTGCTCGGGAGCGCGGAGTGCTACAGTACACACCAGCAGCTAGCGAGACCGAGCGTGAGTGTTCGAACCCCCCTCTACGTTGCACACGGGCCTCCTTTTATATGCTCAAGGGGTTACCGACAGGTGGCAACTGAGGTAAAGGGCAAAAATGGAAAGGTGCTGTGGTAGGCACAGCTACCTGCTACAGTGTATCATACCTAACCCTGACGGCAAGGGACAAGGGCCTTAAATGCCCATCTGTGTCGCCTAAACAGTGCGAAAAGGGACCGCCAGAGACGCCACCGTTCGCCACAATGGCGATCTTGTCAGCGCCGCTTGCCACCGCACGCCCCTGGCTGCACAGCCTTCCGCCACGTACGCCTGGAAGGGCCCTAGAGCAACACGTTGGTGGATGTGCTGGAGCGCGGGCACGGAGAGGTGGCTTGCCGCGGCAAGCGCCTTGCCGCGGCCGTTGTCTTGTCGCGTCCGGGAGCTTGTCGCTCACCGGGCTTTGCCGGGACGCGTGGTGCGCCGCGGCAAGTTCCTTGAAATGCCTTGGGTGGCCTTCCCGGCAAGCTCCTCTTGCCGGGGTCTTGGGATGCTTTTGTTAGCCTTCCCGGCAAGCTCCTCTTGCCGGGGTCTTGTCTTCTTGGCTTGGACACTTTGTTCTTGAATGGCTCCAAAGGAACCACGGAGGACCTTGGCGGTCACCCGGCAAGCCTTGCCGCGGGATGCTGCGACTGCTCGTGCACAAGTTCGGGATACTAGGGTACCCTTACTCTAGTACACCGACAGGAGGCTTAAATCAATGTTATATTCATGCCCCAATCATGAGATCTCAAGAGAAATGATTATTCAAAATTTACATGCTCGGCTTTCTGATAACAATCGCACCATGCTCGATACTTCTTGTGCTGGCTCTTTTATAATGAAGACTATTGAATTCAGATGGAATTTATTGGATAGAATTAAATGCAACTCTGAAGATTGGGACCTCGGCGAAGGTAAGGAGTCAGGTATGACACCTAAGTTTGATTGTGTTAAATCTTTTATGGACACCGATATTTTCCGTAAGTTTAGCACTAAATATGGACTTGACTCTGAGATAGTAGCTTCATTCTATGAATCTTTTGCTACTTATGTTGATCTCCCTAAGGAGAAGTGGTTTAAATATCATCCTCCCATAGAAGTAAAAGTAGCTGCACCTATTAAAGTTGAAGAAAAGACTGTCACTTATAATGATCCTATTGTTCCTACTTCTTATATTAAGAAACCACCTTTCCCTGTTAGAATAAAGGATCATGCTAAAGCTTCAACTGTTGTCCGTAAAAGCAATATTAGAACTTATACACCTCCTGAGCAAGTTAAAGTAGAACCTAATATTGCTATTGTTAAAGATCTCTTGTCTGATAATATTGATGGGCATGTTATTCAGTTCGAAGGTGAAACTGCTAGAATTGCTAAACCTTGTGCTAAAGATAAACATAGACCTGTGGTAGGCGTGCCTGTTATTTCTGTTAAAATAGGAGATCATTGTTATCATGGCTTATGTGATATGGGTGCGAGTGCTAGTGTTATACCGCATACTTTATACGAAGAAATTAAGAATGAAATTGCACCTGCTGAGTTAGAAGGTATTGATGTCACAATTAAACTTGCCAATAGAGATACTATTTCACCAATTGGAATTGTTAGAGATGTTGAAGTCTTGTGTGGGAAAACTAAATATCCTGCTAATTTTCTTGTTCTTGGTTCCCCACAAGATAGCTTTTGTCCCATTATATTTGGTAGACCCTTCTTGAATATTGTCAATGCTACCATAGATTGCACAAAGAATGTTGTTACTGTTGGCTTGGATGATATGGTTCATGAGTTTTATTTCTCTAAATTTAGTAAACAACATTGTGAGGAAGAATTACCTAGTAAGGATGAAATTATTGGTCTTGCTTCTATTGTCGTACCTCCTAGTGATCCTTTAGAACATTATCTGCTAGACCATGAAAATGATATGTTCAGGAATGAAAGAAGGGAAATAGATGAAGTATTCTTTAAACAGGAACCTATTCTGCAACATAATTTGCCTGTTGAAATTTTAGGGGATCCTCCTCCACCCAAGGGTGATCCTGTGTTTGAGCTTAAACCTTTGCCTGATAATCTTAAATATGCTTATCTTGATGAAAAGAAGATATATCCTGTTATTATTAGTGCTAACCTTTCAGAGCATGAAGAAGAAATATTATTGAAAACTCTGAAGAAGCACCGTGCTGCTATTGGATATACTCTTGATGATCTTAAGGGCATTAGTCCCACTCTATTTCAACATAAAATAAATTTGGAAGCAGATGCCAAACCAGTTCGTGATCCTCAACGACGTCTGAATCCTAAAATGAAAGAAGTGGTAAGAAAAGAAATACTAAAGCTTCTGGAGGCAGGTATAATCTATCCCGTTGCTGATAGTGAGTGGGTAAGTCCTGTCCATTGTGTCCCTAAGAAGGGAGGTATTACTGTTGTTCCTAATGATAAAGATGAATTGATTCCACAAAGAATTATCACAGGTTATAGGATGGTAATTGATTTCCGCAAATTAAATAAAGCTACTAAGAAAGATCATTACCCCCTTACCTTTTATTGATCAAATGCTAGAAAGATTATGCAAACATACACACTATTGCTTTCTAGACGGTTATTCTGGTTTCTCTCAAATACCTGTGTCGGCTAGAGATCAATCAAAGACTACTTTTACATGCCCTTTTGGTACTTTTTCTTATAGACGTATGCCTTTTGGTTTATGTAATGCACCTGCTACCTTTCAAAGATGCATGATGGCTATATTCTCTGACTTTTGTGAAAAGATTTGTGAGGTTTTCATGGATGACTTTTCCGTCTATGGTTCCTCTTTTGATGATTGCTTGAGCAATCTTGACCGAGTTTTGCAGAGATGTGAAGAAACTAATCTTGTCTTGAATTGGGAAAAGTGCCACTTTATGGTTAATGAAGGTATTGTCTTGGGGCACAAAGTTTCTGAAAGAGGTATTGAAGTTGATAAAGCCAAGGTTGATGCTATTGAAAAGATGCCATGTCCCAAGGACATCAAAGGTATAAGAAGTTTCCTTGGTCACGCTGGATTTTATAGGAGGTTCATTAAGGACTTCTCAAAAATTTCTCGGCCTCTGACTAATTTATTGCAAAAAGATATACCATTTGTCTTTGATGATGATTGTGTAGAAGCATTTGAAATACTTAAGAAAGCATTAGTATCTGCACCTGTTGTTCAGCCACCTGATTGGAATTTACCCTTTGAAATTATGTGTGATGCTAGTGAATATGCTGTAGGTGATGTTCTAGGGCAAAGAGTTGATAAGAAATTAAATGTTATTCATTATGCTAGTAAGACTCTAGACAATGCTCAAAGAAATTATGCTACTACTGAAAAGAGCTTTTAGCAGTTGTATTTGCTTGTGATAAGTTCAGATCTTATATTGTTGATTCTAAAGTAACTATTCACACCGATCATGATGCTATTAAATACCTTGTGGAAACGAAAGATGCTAAACTGAGACTTATTAGATGGGTTCTCTTGCTACAAGAATTTGATTTGCATATTGTTGATAGGAAAGGAGTTGAGAACCCCGTTGTAGACAACTTGTCTAGGTTAGAAAATATTCTTGATGACCCACTACCTATTAATGATAGCTTTCCTGACAAACAATTAAATGTTATAAGTACTTCTCGTAGTACTCCATGGTATGGTGATTATGCTAATTATATTGTTGCTAAGTTTATACCACCTAGCTTCACATACCAACAAAAGAAAAAGTTCTTCTATGACTTGAGACATTACTTTTGGGATGACCCACATCTTTATAAAGAAGGAGTAGATGGTGTTATTAGACGTTGTGTACCTGAGCGTGAACAGAAACAGATCCTACACAAGTGTCATTCCGAGTCTTATGGAGGACACCACGCTGGAGATAGAACTGCACATAAGGTATTGCAATCTGGTTTTTATTAGCCTACTCTCTTCAAGGATGCCCATAAGTTTGTCTTGTCTTGTGATGAATGTCAAAGAATTGGTAATATTAGTAGACGTCAAGAAATGCCTATGAATTACTCACTTGTTATTGAACCGTTTGATGTTTGGGGCTTTGATTATATGGGACCTTTTCCTGCCTCTAATGGATACACACATATTTTAGTTGTTGTTGATTACGTTACTAAGTGGTTAGAAGCTATTCCAACTAGTAGTGTTGATCATAACACTTCTATTGAAATGCTTAAGGAAGTTATTTTCCCGAGGTTTGGAGTCCCTAGATATTTAATGACTGATGGTGGTTCACACTTTATTCATGGTGCTTTTCGTAAAATGCTTGCTAAATATGATGTTAATCATAGAATTGCAACTCCTTATCACCCTCAGTCTAGTGGTCAAGTAGAGTTGAGCAATAGAGAGCTCAAATTAATTTTGCAAAAGACTGTTAATAGGTCTAGAAAGAATTGGTCCAAGAAACTTGATGATGCATTATGGGCTTATAGAACTGCATACAAAAATCCTATGGGTATGTCTCCGTATAAAATGGTTTATGGAAAAGCATGTCACTTACGTCTTGAACTAGAACATAAGGCGTATTGGGCTATTAAAGAGCTCAACTATGATTTTAAACTTGCCGGTGAGAAGAGGTTATTTGATATTAGCTCACTTGATGAATGGAGAACCCAAGCTTATGGAAATGCCAAGTTGTTTAAAGAAAAAGTTAAAAGATGGCATGATAAAAGGATACAAAAGCGTGAGTTTAATGTAGGTGATTATGTATTGCTATACAACTCTCGTTTAAGATTTTTTGAAGGCAAACTTCTCTCTAAATGGGAAGGCCCCTATGTTATCGAAGAGGTCTATCGTTCCGGTGCCATAAAGATCAACAACTTCGAAGGCACAAATCTGAAGGTGGTAAATGGTCAAAGAATCAAACATTGTATCTCAGGTAATCCCATAAATGTTGAAACCAATATTATTGAAACCGTAACCCCAGAGGAATACATAAGGGACACTTTCCAGAACGTTTCAGACTCCGAAAAGGAATAGGTATGTGGTACGGTAAGTAAACCGACTCCAAAACAATTTCTAAGGCAATATTTCTCCGTTTTGGAATATTTAGAAAAATAGAAAAATAAGTAGCAGTCCGGGAAGGACACGAGGGCCGCGAGGGTGGTGGGCGCGCCCTACCCCCCTGGGCGCGCCCCCCTACCTCGTGAGCACCTCGTGTGCCTTCCGGACTCCGTTTTCTTGCACGTTACGTATTTTGGTTGGTAAAAATTCATTATATATTCTCCCGAAGGTTTTGACTCCCGTATCACGCAAATTTTCTCTGTTCTTGTTTCGAGCTGTTTTTCTGACAGATCTAGATTATCATGACGTCCCCAAGTGCTTCCAAGGACAAGTTCTTCAAGAAGGTCATCAACCCTTACCTCGCGGAGGTGCTGCGACACCCTCAAGCCATTGAGATGCGTGATGGGTTGTTGCACATCCGCGATGTTGAGGGACCAAAGGGAACCGGAAGCGTGGAGACGAGGCTCGAAGCAATGGAGCAACAAGTTTTCAAGTGCCAGGGGATGGTGGAGCGTGGAATCAACGCTAGCCACACGATGCTCGCGGAGTTCACTAACAACTACAAGCCGGATGCCAAGAACACCGAGGAGGCCATCTTCAAGTTATATGAGAAGATCGAGCACCTCCAAGCCCAAATCTATGACCTGCAAAACCAAAACTGTGAGTATGAATATAGATTCAAAAGAATGAGTTTGGCTGCAGATTCAAGGATTCCGGAGACTCGATCATCCTTCTATGATGGTGAACCTATGCCTTGGAAGATGGATGACAAGCTTGCATCATCAACAACACCTCCCCCTTCTTCACCAACCAAGGAGATATAATCACATGGGTATGGGCACTCCCCTTGGCAACTGCCAAGCTTGGGGGAGGTGCCCCGGTTTCGTATCACAATCACAACTCCTATCTTTACCGTTTTTTCTTAGATCGATCCTATTAGTAGTATATTGATCTAGTAGAATAAAGTTTATGGCATGATCTAGTTTTGAGTTTTGCTCTTTGATCTCTCTTTGTAATCGAGTCTGTGAGCTATATATAATAAAGATTAGTGTTGAGTCAAGGGCTTGATTATTTTGCCATGATCTTGGGTGAATAAAAGAAAAAAAGAAAAAGAATAAAAAGAAACAAAGAGTTCATATTGATCTTATTGAGAGTAATGACTTCACATAGAAAGAGTATGATGATTAAAAGTTGTTGGAAGTTGGCAAGCATAATATTCTGATCACGGGATCAGAATAATATTCTGATCACAACATGAACTTCCCGAGTAACGCGCCTGACCTTCCCCGAGTACTAGGTTGAACTTCAGCTAAAAGGTGTTCAAATGGGGCTTGCGATATACCGTTGGAAAGCTATGGACATCAGTATCATGACCCAAGTTAAATTTTTGGCAAAATATAAGCGGTTTAAGAGCAGTTTTGAAAACCGTTTTTTCTTCATACAAAAAACATGAATCATATTTTCGATCGCATTTTTAAACCGTTTATCGGAATGAGGCAAATAATGTGGCATTGGAAAGCTGCTGCAAAACCGCTCCTTCCACATGTTGAAAGTTTTCTCTAATTCCCTATGGTTAAAGAGTATTTCGGAAAATCGTAGAATTTCGCAAACGGAACACCCGAGTTCATATTTTCGATGCCATTTCTAAACGGCTAATCCAATTGAGGCAAATAATATGGCGTTGGAAAGCTTATGAAAATGCGCTACTTTTTCATGTAAAAGTTTTCTCTTATTTTGAACGGTTTAATAGTAATTTAGAAAACGGTACAAGTTCCACCGTGTTCGTATTTTCAAGCTAATTTTTTAGCCGTACGTCCAAATGCAGCAAATGATATGGCGTTGGAAAGCTTGAAGAAATGCGAAACTTTTTTGTATATATTGTTTCTCCTAATTCATTACAGTTTTATGTCAGTTTTGAAAATGGAAAAAACGTATTTTTGCCGTAATTTCTACAAACTTTATCGGAATGGGGCAAATAATATACCGCTGAAAAGCTACGGAAAATTTGAAACTTTTTCATGTTGATGGTTTTCTCTGAATCCTGGCCGTTTTCAAGTAATTTCGAAAACGGCGAGATCATGCATTCTGCCTTTATCGCGAAATAGATTCTTCAAAAATGCACCACGTGAAGAAATTGAACTTCTCAGCGTGTGTGCTTGAACTTCACTCTGTTTTTCACGTGTTTTTTTTCTCGTAGATCTCTATCCACTTCAAGTAGCGCTCCATCCATTCACCGGAATTGAGCAGGTGATATATCGATGGAAAGCTGTTGTAAACACGCAAGTTTCCCGTGTTGATCATCTTTTCATAATCGCGACGATTTTAAAAGTTTTCATCTAAAATTCATTTAGCGTAGTAGTTGAACTTCCTGCTGTTTTCACGTTGAACTTCTGTGACGTATTTTTGTTTGTAATTTTCTCATCCATTAGTTAGTATTACACAAATAATATTCCTTTTGTACAAACGTCTCTCACAATAATTTTTTTAACTTTCTCCGACCGAGGACTTGAACTTACACAAATGATATTCCTGTCGTTTTGAGGTAAATTAGAAAATGACGATATCATGATTTATGCGTTCATCGCAAACGAAAATGCACTGTGTGAAGTAGTTGAACTTCTGGGGCATGTCTGTTGAACTTCACTGTGTTTCACATTATTGTATTTTTCTTATATGAAATACACACCATGTAGCACGTGAACTTCCGGTTGTTATCACTTTGAACTTCTCTCTGGTTTGAGAGAATTATTTTAAAACACAAAAAACTAAACTTTTTATATATTTTGGACATCTAAATACATGGTGAACCTCTCTCACAAGAATTTTTTGAACTTTTCCTCGCCGAGCACTTGAACTTCTAGCAACCATTTTTTCCGTTTATGAGTTGTTTTTAAAAGTGCAAAAAAAGGCTTTGTGTTTTTTATTTTTTGAATAGGTAAACCCTAGGTTTTAATAAACTCCGAACTTCTCTGTTATTTCAATTTGAACTTCAACTTTTTATATCTTGAGTATAGGATTGTATTCAATTTTTATACGGAAAAATTCAAACATGGAAATATAAGGTGAATCTCTCTCGCAAGAATTTTTGAACTTCTCCAGACAAAGCACTTGAACTTCTTTCAACAAACCTTTTAAGTTTTTATTTTTGTATACTTTTTTTCTCACCTGAAATGCATTACTTGCAGTACTTGAACTTCTCATTGTTTTCACTATGAACTTCTTTCAACAGGTAAGATTTTTTTAAATACATCAAAATGTGTTTTAAATGGTATACATGAAAATTTTAAACCGTTCATCAAAATGTGGCACATAATATACCCGGTGGAAAGCTTATGAATCGCAGCAAGTTTTTCATGTAGACATGTGTTACAAATTCGTTGTCGTTAGAGTGCAGTTTTTAAAATGGAAAACCAATGTTGTCTTTTACTTTTTAAAACAACATGTAAATGAACGACGGACGTTTCGTAAATATAATTTTTGAACCGTGTAGGGTGGAGCACGTGAACTTCTTGCAACAAACCTTTTAGGCTTTTAGTTTTCTATTCTTTTATTCTCTTCTGAATCGAAGTAGTTGAACTTCCCGCTATTTTCACCTTGAACTTCTGTCACGTATTTTTGTTCAACCTCTCTCACAAGAATTTTTGAACTTTCTTGGGTAGAGCACTTGAACTTCTAGCAACAAAATTTTTAGCATTTTCTTTTTCGTTCTTTTTAATACAGAATTCACACCGTGTAGTACGTGAACTTCTGGCTCTCATCAATTGAACTTCTCTCTGCTTCTCTTTAGTAACGTAAAAAATCTGAGATTTTATAGACATCGAACCGCTCTAACTTTTTTATTCTTATTTGAAATGCATTTCGTGTAGTAGTTGAACTTCTCGCTATTTTGGACGTCTCTGTGTTGTAGTTTTTGAACTTGTTCGAGGCTTCACATTTTTTTAGTTTTTTTACATTAAACCAACATATTAAAAGCACATTTTTTGCATCAATGCATACTATTGAACTTCATGAAACAATACAAAACAAGAAATTAGATAACCCGATGTACAAACGGGGGGCCAAACAAACAAACGATCTTATTCCCTTTCATACGGCTCACTGAATTTCACATGTCCAAATGGACTTCACTTAGTTGTCTCACCTTCATCATATACCTTGTACATCCAAGCCCAAAATCAAAATCAAAACCGTGCCTCTCCAAACACAACATGTGCACAAACAGAGCTATAGTTGTTCCTTCCCAGCTATATGTGAACTTATACGGTCGATGTATTTTTTCTGTAGTAGATGCATAACAACTACGGGGAGGAGAATCTTTTTGTTAGTAACGGGAAAAATTCGAGTTTTTGTAATAAATATCAAACCGCTCCACTTTTTGAAATTGAACTTATTGGTTTTTTATTTACTAGCGAGGAAAATCTGGGTTTATCATATACATTAAACTATTCTATTTTTAAAAATTGAACTTTTTGGTTTTTTCAATTTATACTTGGTGTTATTCCTTTTAGTAACAGAAAAATCCTAGTTTCCTAATAAACATCGACCTATTCTGTATTTTAAAAATAAACTTCTAAGTTTTTTTAAGAGAAATAATCCCTTTTTATATGAAATTGTTTGAGATGCTTTTTTTAATTTGATCTTCTTACGGTTTCTAATAAACATTGAACTTCTTCGTATTTTTAAATTTGAACCTCTAGGCTTTAAATCCATAAAAATTATTCTTGGTTTCAGTTTTTAGACACGAGAAAAATCTTATTGTTATAGTAACATTGAACTGCTCTCCTTTTTTAATTTGAGGCTCCTTTTATTTTTTTTAAATGGAACATCCTTCTTTTTTGTAAATATGAGTTTTTGTCTATTATTTTAATTTAAACTTATTTGAACTTCATGGATTTTTTTAGCGCTAACTTTCAAAATAAGGGGGGGAGGGAGTTTTTTCAACAAACTTTTTTTTGAAGGTTTCCTTAGTGTTGATGTTTGTTCTAATTTTACCAATTCTGAACTTGCGTGCACTTGTTCTTTCAGACACAAACAATTGTAGTTTAAAAATTTGAACCTCAGGATTTATGTGTACTTTCTCCTGTAAATGAGGTTAAGGAACCTTTTTTGCACAAGTGAACTTCTGACATTTTGAAAAGGAAAAATTTCTATGAAGCTTCAACTATGTCGAGAACATACATATGTGAGGAACACCCCCACCCAGATTTGCACTATCTTTCAAACACATAACAAAAATTAGACCGCATATATTCTACAACCAAAATGAAGCAACATTACAGCAACCAAGGAGATGCTGGGAAGAAAGAAGCAGATCAGACTCAGTTATAACAAATAATATGCCACAAGTACCAACGTTTATGTGTTAACAGCCAAGGGGCATCTAAGAAAATTACGAACTACACATAGAACAGATACTATGGCCGCATTATTTGTCATCATAGTCGTGACTTTTCAAAAGAAGCTGTAGTCCCAAACTGAAGAGGCCATATGTGTTGACACAAGTTAAACAGAAGAGCCAAACTAGTGAGAGCTTCTCACAATCTCTAATGCATATCTTCGACTGAAGTTGCACTCTTGAGCTTAGCTTTGTCGACAATGGCCTTTGATCTCGCGAGCTGTGGAAGAAGCGAGAATTCCTGAAATATTGCAGAGATGTTGTTAGGAATCCATAATGGTTCTTACAAATGAAGTACGGAAGTCGAAAGAATGGCTACTATCTTGGTATTAAACTCAGTAGAAGTTGCAAGAAGATATTGCCATGTTGAAGTTGTTAACTGAAGAAGAATACAATTGGACTGGCGAGATGTAGTTCTTTTTAAAGCAAATACCTTCCTGAAGAGAAAGGAACACCATGTTCAGACTTAAAAATATCTTCCTAAAGAAAAGTGTAAATGTATTACTCCGAATGTACCTAGCAACACTCAGACTAGCTTTGACCATGCATTCTAGACGCCGGCCACCACGAAGTCGCTACCATTTTTTATTCGAATGACCATAAGAAATTTACTCGAGTTGCCATGGATGCTGCCGCTCCTGCATCATCACATTGCCTGAACTTCTCTGTGTATTTCTTGCGTGCACACGCGTATGAAGGTATTGCCTTCTACTTCTAGCTTGGTTTCTCTTAACACCGCATGTGGCTGTCGTGTGCACACAACCATCACACACGCTACACTCGTGAACAGGACACAAGCACACATGCGCCGTCGGACTGCATAGGCTCACCGGCCAAACTTCATAGGCTCCTTACTTCCAGCCGAGCTGCGCCTAGCGCCAGCGAGCAAGACCACGCCTCAGGCCAGCTCCGTTGGTCACTGACCAGCAGGATGATGCCACAGGGCAATGACGAACTGTGTGTACGCGCCACCGAACTGCAGCCTCCCCAGCTCGTGCGTCCCACTGAGCAACCTCGTTCATGGACTGAAGAGAAGCCACCGGAGCTACTGCACCATTCTTTAAGATCAAATCCATGGAAAATTAAGGAGGTGGAGTATAGAGGACGTGGAGGGATCTCACAGTTAACCTTGCTGACGGGCACGGCAGGGACGAGGTCGAGGATGGCTACGGGGTGGGGCGCAGTGGCCTCGGGCGGCAGTGGGAAGCGCGTCTGGACCAGAGGGAGCCGGCAGGAGGAGCGCAGGGACCGGGTGGGCGGGTGGAGCACGTCTGGACCGGGTGCCACGCGACGGAAGAAGGTGGTGCGGTGGCCTCGAACCGGAAGTAGTTGGGGCGGCGGCACGCCAGGAGGAAGCGGGGCGGCCTCGCACCGGGAGGAGGCAAGGGCGGCGGCAAGCCAGTGGGTGGGCGGCAGCCGGAGGTGGGCTGGTGGGTTGTTGGGAGGGTTGAGAGAGGTTGCGGGGAAGGTGGGCGAAGGGAAGGGGTGGCAGAGGAACCACGGCAGCGGCGACCGAAGAGGAACCACGGTGGCGGCGACTGGGGGAGATGGAAGTGCGTCGGCGGCGGGGAGGATCCGCGCGAGAATGGGGATGTGGGAGTGTGGATAAGGTAAGCGGGGGTGGTGTAATTTTTTCCTTTTTCTGTTCGGGTGGAATTTTATGAGTTCGGGAGCATCTCCGCAGCTCCTTATAGGGCCAGCCCTGATCCAAATAGTTATTTTGATCCCAGGATTAGAATAGTGCCACCCTATATATCCACCAGAGTTTTAATTGGATGTAGGGGAGCATGAACCATTATTGTTGACATTACCCTTGAGGTAAAAGGTTGTGGGGCAAAACTATAAGCCCCTATCTTTCTCTGTGTCCGATTAAAACTCCGTAACCACAAGTATTGCGTGAGTGTTAGCAATTATGGAGGACTAAATGGTAGTTGAGTGTGTGGACTTGCTTTTTAGCTCTGACATAGACTCTTACCGATGTTATGATAAATTGCAATTGTTTCAATGATTGAGATTATAGTTTGTCGGAGCCCAATAAGGTTTATGATTTATACTTTTGCATTGTGAATAGATCATCCCTTGAACATAAGTAATCATATGACAAAATCTATATATGTTGCTGTTATGAGAATAATCATGATGCCGTCTTGTCCGTATTTTATTTTTATCGACGCCTCTACCTCTAAACATGAGGACATATTTATTGTTATCGGCTTTTCGCTTGAGGACAAGCGAGGTCTAAACTTGGGGGAGTTGATACGTCCATTTTGCATCATGCTTTTATATTGATATTTATTGCATTATGGAATGTTATTTCACTTTATGTCACAATACTTATGGCTATTCTCTTTTATTTTACAAGGTTTACATAAGGAGGGAGAATGCCGGCAGCTGGAATTCTGGGCTGGAAAATGAGCAAATATTAGAGACCTATTCTGCACAACTCCAAAAGTCCTGAAACTCCATGGAACATCTTAAAACAAATAGAGAAAAATCCTCGCCAAAGATGAAGGCCAGGGGGCCCACACCCTGCTCATGAGGGTGCCCCCCTAGGGCGCGCCCCCTACCTCATGGGCCCCCTAGTGGCTCTCCGACGACCATATTCTCCTATATGAAGTCTTTCGATGAGAAAAAAAATCAGAAGGAACTTTTCGGGACGAGACTCCGCCGCCATGAGGCGGAACCTTGGCGGATCCAATCTAGGGCTCCGGCAGAGCTGTTCTGCCGGGGATACTTCCCTCCGGGAGGGGGAAATCATCACCATCGTCATCACCAACGCTCCTCTCATCGGGAGAGGGAAATCTCCATCAACATCTTCACCAGCACCATCTCATCTCCAAACCCTAGTTCATCTCTTGTATCCAATTCTTGTCTCAAAGTCCGGGATTGGTGCTAGTAGGTTGCTAGTAGTGTTGATTGCTCCTTGTAGTTGATGCTAGTTGGTTTATTTGGTGGAAGATCATATGTTCAGATCCTATATGCATATTATTACCCCCCTAATTATGAACATGAATATGCTTTGTGAGTAATTACGTTTGTTCCTGAGGACAAGGGAGAAGTCTTGCTATTAGTAGTCATGTGAATTTGGTATTCGTTTGATATTTTGATAAGATGTATGTTTTCTAGCCTCTAGTGGTGTTATGTGAACATCGACTACATAACACTTCACCATTATTTGGGCCTAGAGGAAGGCATTGGGAAGTAATAAGTAGATGATGGGTTGCTAGAGTGACAGAAGCTTAAACCCTAGTTTATGCGTTGCTTCGTAAGGGGCTGACTTGGATCCACATGTTTCATGCTATGGTTAGGTTTACCTTAATACTTTTGTTGTAGTTGCGGATGCTTGCAATAGAGGTTAATCATAAGTGGGACGCTTGTTCAAGTAAGAACAGCACCCAAGCACCGGTCCACCCACATATCAAATTATCAAAGTATCGAACGTGAATCATATGAATGTGATGAAAACTAGCTTGACGATATTCCCATGTGTCCTCGGGAGCGCTTTTCCAATTATAAGAGTTTGTTCCGGCTTGTCCTTTGCTACAAAAGGATTGGGCCACCTTGCTGCACTTTATTTACTTTTGTTACTTGTTGCTTGTTACAATTCATCTTGTCACAAAACTATCTGTTACCACTTATTTCAGTACTTGCAGAGAATACCTTGCTGAAAACCGCTTACCATTTCCTTCTGCTCCTCGTTGGGTTCGACACTCTTACTTATCGAAAGGACTATGATAGATCCCCTATACTTGTGGGTCATCACATAGCATAAAACGCGATGAATCCTTCTCCTTGATTTTTTCTCCCTGAAAGTGAATATATGGAGTCAAGGTTGAGGTCGGTGGAGCGTCAGGGGGGCACGAGACAGGGGGCGCGCCTAGGGGGGTAGGGCGCTCCCCCCACCCTCGTGGATAGGTGGAGGCCCCCCTGACATGGATCTTCCTTCCAGTATTTATTATATATTCCAAAATAATTCTCCATTGATTTTCATGTCATTCCGAGAACTTTTATTTCTGCACAAAAATAACACCATGGCAATTCTGCTGAAAACAGCGTCAGCCGGGTTAGTTCCATTCAAATCATGCAAGTTAGAGTCCAAAACAAGGGCAAAAGTGTTTGGAAAAGTAGATACGACGGAGACGTATCAACTCCCCCAAGCTTAAACCTTTGCTTGTCCTCAAGCAATTCAGTTGATAGACTGAAAGTGATAAAGAAAAACTTTTACAAACTCTCTTTGCTCTTGTTGTTGCAAATATGTAAAGCCAGCATTCAAGTTTTCAGCAAAGATTATGAACTAACCATAGTCACAATAACATTTAGGTCTCATGTTTACTCATATCAATGGCATAATCAACTAGCGAGCAGTAATAATAAATCTCGGATGACAACACTTTCTCAAAACAATCATGATATGATATAACAAGATGGTATCCCGCTAGCCCTTCCTGAGACCGCAAAATAAATGCAGAGCACCTTTAAAGATCAAGGACTGACTAGACATTGTAATTCATGGTAAAAGAGATCCAGTCAAGTCATACTCAATGTAAACTAACAGTAATGAATGCAAATGACAGCGGTGCCCTCCCATTGGTGCTTTTTAATAAGAGGATGATGACTCAACATAAAAGTAAATGGATAGGCCCTTCGCAGAGGGAAGCAGGGATTTGTGGAGGTGCCAAAGCTCGATTTTGAAATAGATATGAATAATATTTTGAGCGGTATACTTTCATTGTCAACATAACAACCGAGAGATGGCGATATCTTCCATGCTACACACATTATAGGCGGTTCCCAAACAGAATGGTAAAGTTTATACTCCCCCTCCACCAACAAGCATCAATCCATGGCTTGCTCGAAACAACGAGTGCCTCCAACTAACAACAGTCCCGGAGGAGTTTTGTTTGCAATTATTTTGATTTGATTTGCATAAAGCATGGGACTGGGCATCCCGGTGACTAGCCATTTTCTCGTGAGTGAGGAGCGGAGTCCACTCCCCTTGAGAATAACCCGCCTAACATGGAAGATACAGACAGCCCTAGTTGATACATGAGCTATTCGAGCATACAAAACAGAATGTTTAATTGAAGGTTTAGAGTTTGGCACATACAAATTTTCTTGGAACGGCAGGTAGATACCGTATATATGTAGGTATGGTGGAGTCATATGGAATAACTTTGGTGTTTATGGAATTGGATGCACAAGAAGTATTCCCGCTTAGTACAGGTGAAGGCTAGCAAAAGACTGGGAAGCGACCAGCTAGAGAGCGACAACAGTCATGAACATGCATTAAAATTAATCAACACCGAATGCAAGCATGAGTAGGATATAGTGCACCATGAACATAAACATCGTAGAGGCTATGTTGATTTTGTTTCGACTACATGCGTGAACATGTGCCAAGTCAAGCCACTCGAATCGTTCAAACCACCCTATCATACCACATCACAACCATTTTAATAGCATGTTGGCACACAAGGTAAACCATTATAAGCTCCTGGGTAATTAAGCATGGCATAAGTAACTACAATCTCTAATTGTCATTGCAAATATGTTTCTTTCATAATAGGCTGAATCAGGAATGATGAACTAATCATATTTACATAAACAAGAGAGGTCGAGTTCATACCAGCTTTTCTCATCTCAATAAGTTCATCATATAATCATCATTATTGCTTTTCACTTGCACGACCGAACGATGTGAATAATAATAATAGTGCATGTGCATTGGACTAAGCTGGAATCTGCAAGCATTCAATTCAAGAGAGAAGACAAGATGATATGGGCTCTTTGCTAGATCAACAATAGTGCATATAAGAGCCACTTTAACATTTTAATTGTGGTCTTCTCCTCTCGACCCCCAAAGAAAAGAAATAAAACTATTTACACGAGAAAGCTCCCAACAAGCAAAAGAAGAACAAGAAATCTTTTTGGGTTTTCTTTTTAATTTTACTACTACAGCATGGAAAGTAAAACTAACTAAAAGCTACAACTATTTTTTTTGTTTTTTATTAAGGTTTATTAAACAAACAAGAAGAAAGCGTAACAAGGAAAATAAACTAGCATGGATGATACAATGAAAAAGTATGAGCACCGACAACTAGCAATGAGTGTGTGAACATAAATGTAATGTCGGTGAGAAATACATATTCCCCCAAGCTTAGGCTTTTGGCCTAAGTTGGTCGGCTGGCCTGGTGAATATCCAAAGTTGTAGCTGGGGTCATACTGTGATGCAGCAGCTATTGCCTCATGAGCTGCCGCTTGGAGGCAGGCCGTCTCCGTCCTCCTCTTATACTCATCCACCTCCTCCCTGGTTATAACATATCTCCCTTTTGCCTGAGAGTCAAAGAAAACAGGAGTAGGGAGAGCGACGTGATAGGTGCATCGTCTGTCAAAGATTAGTCGGTACTGGAGGAACTGATCGTTCCTCTCAACAAATTGATGACGAACCATAGCCTCATAATCTAAATAAACAAGAGGCAACTCAATATCATACCCACGTATGGGTATATCAAGAAAATTAGCTAGACGGGTTGCATAAATTCCACCAAAGAAATCTCCATTAAATCTATTATTATGCAACCTACATGCAACAATGGCTCCCAAATTATAATGTTTATCTCCTAATACAGCACTCCTGAGAACACTGAGGTCAGGGACACACATGTGACATGCTTCATCCTTACCATTTATGCACCTACCTATGAAGAGAGCAAAATAATGTATAGCAGGAAAATGAATGCTTCCTATGGTAGCTTGTGTTATATCTCTAGATTCCCCCACAGTTATACTAGCAAGAAAATCTCTAAACTCAGATTTGCGAGGCTCACTAGTGCTGCCCCGTTGTGGAAGTTTGCAAGAAGTATTAAAATCCTCTAAGTCCATAGTATAAGAATTTTCATAAATATCAATAAGGACGGTTTGAGAATTACGTGATGATGAAAATTCAAACCTTCTCACAAAGGAATCAGTGAGGTAGTGGTATTGGCGGCACTTATCTGCCTCAAAGCTCTCAAGATCGGCATTACGCACATATGTGTTAAATTCTTCCTTGATTCCTGCTCGATCCATAAAGTCTTCTGAAGGCCATTCACAAGCCCGCACCTGAGCTTCCCTCGGTGGTTCATCATCAGCATCGCGTATTGCGAGCCTGGGTCCTTGCTTCCTCGAAGTACCACCTTGGTACATTTTCCTAAACATATTTCTTTCTCTGAAAAATTTCTGAAATTTTAGTAACTTCAAAATAAAAGTGAACCAAACTCAACAAAATTGATAGCAACTACTCCCACAAGTGCCTAGAGACTATATCATGCATCAAAACTACTTTTGACCACATAAATTTGACATGCAAGCTCAAGAACAGGGTCACCTAAGCAGCAAAAAAATGCAATGAATAAGGCACTAGAACAAAAACTAATTGGACCATTGGAGGAGTCACATACCAAGGAACAATCCCCCAAAGCAGTTTTTTGAATAGAGCTTTGAGCAAGGAGATCAAAAATGGCAGCAAGATGAGCTTGGGCTCGGGTTTGAGCTAGTTAGTGATGTTTGTGGGAGGAAGAAGGAGTGTGTGGTAGCTAGAATAAGTGGAGGGGAGCCACCATGGGCCCACGAGGCAGGAGGGCGTGCCCAGGGGGGTAGGGCGCGCCCTCCACCCTCGTGGCCAGGCGCTTGCTCCCCCTGCTGTATTTTCAGTGCCAGATATTCTCAAATATTCTAGAAAAATCATATTTAATTTTCAGGTCATTTGGAGAACTTTTATTTTCGGGGTATTTTTATTGCATTGATAATTCAGAAAACAGACAGAAAAATACTATTTTTGCTTTATTTAATATAAATAACAGAAAGTAAAAAGGGGCTACAGAAAGTTGTGTTTTCTAAATTCATCCATCTCATGCTCATCAAAAGGAATCCACTAACAAGGTTGATCAGGTCTTGTTAACAAACTCATTCCGAATAACATGGAACCGGAGAATTTTCGAATAACACTAGGTTACCTCAACGGGGATATGCACATCCCCAACAATAAGAATATCATATTTCTTCTTGACAGTAGGAAGAGGAAATTCAAAACCTCCAAAAATAATCGATGGAATTTTTCCAATAGAGTTTATACTATGGACTTGAGGTTGTTTCCTCGGAAAGTGTACCGTATGCTCATTACCATTAACATGAAAAGTGGCATTGCCTTTGGTGCAATCAATAACAGCCCCCGCAGTATTCAAAAAGGGTCTTCCAAGAATAATAGACATACTATCGTCCTCGGGAATATCAACAATAACAAAGTCCGTTAAAATAGTAATGTTTGCAACCACAATAGGCACATCCTCACAAATACCGATAGGTATAGCAGTTGATTTATCGGCCATTTGCAAAGATATTTCAGTAGGTGTCAACTTATTCAAATCAAGTCTACGATATAAAGAGAGAGGCATAACACTAACACCGGCTCCAAGATCACATAAAGCAGTTTTAACATAGATTCTTTTAATGGAGCATGGTATAGTTGGTACTCCTGGATCTCCAAGTTTCTTTGGTATTCCACCCTCAAAAGTATAATTAGCAAGCATGGTGGAAATTTCATCTTCCGATATCTTTCTTTTATTATAACAATTTCTTTCATGTACTTAGCATAAGGATTCATTTTGAGCATATCAGTTAATCGCATACGCAAAAAGATAGGTCTAATCATTTCAGCAAAGCGCTCAAAATCCTCATCATCCTTTTTCTTGGATGGTTTAGGAGGAAAAGGCATGGGTTTCTGAACCCATGGTTCTCTTTCCTTACCGTGCTTCCTAGCAACAAAGTCTCTCTTACCATAATGTTGATTCTTTGATTGTGGATTATCAAGATCAACAACAAGTTCAACCTCTACTTCATTGTCATTACTAGGTTGAACATAAACATGAACATCATTATTAACACTATCACTAGGTTCATGCTCATTACCAGATTGTGTTTCAGCATCAGAAATAGAAATATCATTGGGATTCTCAGGTGTGTCTACAACAGGTTCACTAGAAGCATGCAAAGTCCTATCATTTTTCTTTTTCTTCCTTTTAGAAGGACTAGGTGCATCAATATTATCTCTTTGACAATCTTGCTCAATTCTCTTAGGATGGCCTTCAGGATACAAAGGTTCCTGAGTCATTTTACCACCTCTAGTCATAACTCTAACAACATTATCATTATTCTTACTATCTAATTCATTGGGCAAATCATTCTGAGCTTTAAGTACTTGTTCTACTTGACTGGTAACCATAGAAGCATGTTTACTAATAATTTTTAGTTCACCTTTAATATTAGCCATATAATCACCCAAGTGTTCAAGCATATCAGCATTGCGTTTTAATTCCCTACCAAAATAAGCATTGAAGTTTTCTTGTTTGACCATAAAGTCATCAAACTCATCTAAGCATGGGCTAGCAAACTTAGTAAATGTGGTTTCAGCTTTATCATATCTATAGAGAGAATTTACCTTTACTACATGTGTCGGGTTATCAAGACCATGTACTTCTTCAACAGGCGGTAAATTAAGACCATGTATTTCTTCAATAGGAGGTAAATTCTTAACATCTTCAGCTTTAATACCTTTTTCTTTCATAGATTTCTTTGCCTCTTGCATATCTTCAGAACTGAGAAATAGAATGCCCCTCTTCTTCGGAGTTGGCTCAGGGATTGGATCAGGAAGTGTCCAATTATTTTCATTGGTCAACATATTATTCAATAAAATTTCAGCTTCATCTGGTGTTCTTTCCCTGAAAACACAACCAGCACAACTATCCAGGTGGTCTCTGGAAGCATCGGTTAGTCCATTATAAAAGATATCAAGTATTTCATTTTTCTTGAGAGGATGATTAGGCAAAGCATTAAGTAATTGGAGAAGCCTCCCCCAAGCTTATGGGAGACTATCATCTTCAATTTGCACAAAATTATATATTTCCCTTAAAGCAGCTTGTTTCTTATGAGCAGGGAAATATTTAGCAGAGAGGTAATAAATCATATCCTGGGGACTACGCACACAACCAGGATCAAGAGAATTAAACCATATCTTAGCATCACCCTTTAATGAGAACGGAAATAATTTAAGGATATAATAATAGCGAGTTTTCTCATCATTAGTGAACAGGGTGGCTATATCATTTGATTTAGTAAGATGTGCCACAACAGTTTCAGATTCATAGCCATAGAAAGGATCGGATTCAACTAAAGTAATTATCTCAGGATCAACAGAGAAATCATAATCCTTATCAGTAACAAAGATAGGTGAAGTAGCATAAGCAGGATCATATTTCATCCTAGCATTCAGAGTTTTTTGTTTCAGCTTAGCTAATAATTTCTTAAGATCACTCCTATCATTGCAAGCAAGAAAATCTCTAGCAGTTTCTTCATCCATAACATAGCCCTCATGCACAATAGGTAATTCATATCTAGGAGGAGAATCTTCATCATCACTTTCATCAATATTATCAGTTTCAATAATTTCATTCTCTCTAGCCCTAGCAAGTTGTTCATCAAGAAATTCACCACGTGGCACAGTAGTATCAAGCATAGAGGTAGTTTCATCATAAGTATCATGCATAGTAGAAGTGGCATCATCAATAACATGCGACATATCAGAATTAATAGCAGAAGCAGGTTTAGGTGTCGCAAGCTTACTCAAAACAGAAGGTGAATCAAGTGCAGAGCTAGATGGCAGTTCCTTACCTCCCCTCATAGTTGAGGGATAAATCTTGGTTCTTGGATCTTTCAAGTTCTTCATAATGATAAGAAGATATAAATCCCAAGTGACTCAAAGAATAGAGCTATGCTCCCCGGCAACGGCGCCAGAAAATAGTCTTGATAACCCACAAGTATAGGGGATCGCAACAGTTTTCGAGGGTAGAGTATTCAACCCAAATTTATTGATTCGACACAAGGGGAGCTGAGGGAATCCTGGATTAGGGGGTATCCGGACAGCCGGATTATATCCTTTGGCCGGACTGTTGGACTATGAAGATACAAGATTGAAGACTTCGTCCCGTGTCCGGATGGGACTCTCCTTGGCGTGGAAGGCAAGCTTGGCCATATGGATATGTAGATCTCCTTCCTTGTAACCGACTCTGTGTAACCCTAGCCCCCTCCGGTGTCTATATAAACCGGAGGGTTTTAGTCCATAGGACAACATACAATCATACCATAGGCTAGCTTCTAGGGTTTAGCCTCTCTGATCTCGTGGTAGATCAACTCTTGTACTACTCATATTATCAAGAACAATCAAGCAGGACGTAGGGTTTTACCTCCATCAAGAGGGCCTGAACCTGGGTAAACATCGTGTCCCCTGCCTCCTGTTACCATCCACCTAGACGAACAGTTCGGGACCCCCTACCCGAGATCCGCCGGTTTTGACACCGACATTGGTGCTTTCATTGAGAGTTCCTCTGTGTCTTCATCGTTAGGCTTGATGGCTCCTTCGATCAATGAAAGCGATACAGTCCAGGGTGAGACTTTTCTCCCCGGACAGATCTTTGTATTCGGCGGCTTCGCACTGCGGGCCAACTCGCTTGGCCATCTGGAGCAGATCAAGAGTTACGCCCCTGGCCACCAGGTCAGGTTTGGAAGCTTAAACTACACGGCCGACATCCGTGGAGACTTGATCTTCAACGGATTCGAGCACTTGCTGAGTGCACCGTACGGTCACGATGAGCATGATTTAGCTCCACCATCGGACAGTGTTCGGGAAATCGCATCGGCAACCGCTCCGACCCTCAATTCGGAGCCAATTGCACCATCCATGGACATGGGGATAGACCCCGCCACGGAGGCCACATTCTCAGCGGCGATCGAGCCGAGTATCGACCTTACCCTTCACGAGAGCCGTGACGCCAAATTGTCGAATTCTTCCCCGGCCACGGACTCCGAACCGCTTGCTCCCGTGCCTATCGAATTCGACTGGGCGCCGATCATGGAGTTCACCTCCGCAGATATCTTTCAGCACTCGCCCTTCAGCGACATACTGAACTCATTAAGGTCTCTCTCCCTGTCAGGAGAGTCCTGGCCGAACTATGTTCGGCAGGATTGGGATGCGGATGACAAAGAAATTCGCCGCCCACCCACCACCCACTTAGTAGCCACTGTCGACAATTTGACCGACATGCTCGACTTCGACTCCGAAGACATCGACGGTATAGACGACGATGCGGGAGACGAACAGGAACCACTGCCCATAGGGCACTGGACAACCACCTCATCATATGATATATACATGGTGGACACACCCAAAGAAGGCAATGGCGACGGGACATCGGAGGATGACCCCTCCAAGAAGCAACCCAAGCGCCGACGTCAGCGGCGCCGCTCTAAGTCTCGCCAAAGCAAAAGCGGTGATACCGGCATAGGAGATAATAGCACTCCGGACAGTGCCGAAGATGACAACAATCCCCTCCAGCAAGATTTAGAGCAGGAGGATGGAGAAGCCAGCCCTCCCGAGAGAGCGGCAGATGGAGAGGCAGAGGATGATAATTACATGCCTCCCTCCGAAGACGAGGCAAGCCTCGACGATGACGAATTTGTCGTGCCTGAGGATCCCGTCGAGCAAGAGCACTTCAAGCGCCGGCTTATAGCCACGACAAATAGCCTTAAGAAAAAGCAACAGCAGCTTCAAGCTGATCAAGATTTGCTAGCTGACAGATGGACTGAAGTACTTGTTGGGGAACGTAGCAGAAATTCAAAATTTTCTACGCATCACCAAGATCAATCTATGGAGTAATCTAGCAACGAGGGGAAGGAGAGTGCATCTACATACCCTTGTAGATCGCTAAGCGGAAGCGTTCAAGTGAACGGGGTTGATGGAGTCGTACTCGTCGTGATCCAAATCATCGATGATCCTAGTGCCGAACGGACGGCACCTCCGTGTTCAACACACGTACAGCCCGGTGATGTCTCCTACGCCTTGATCCGGCAAGGGGAGAAGGAGAGGTTGGGGAAGACTCCATCCAGCAGCAGCACGACAGTGTGGTGGTGGAGGAGGAGCACGGGACTCCAGCAGGGCTTCGCCAAGCACTACGAGAGACGAGGAGGAAGAGGGGTAGGGCTGCGCCAACAGGGAGATTGAATCGTGTGTTGGGCTGCCCCTTTGCTCAAGTATATATAGGGGGAGGGGAGGGGCAGCGCTCCCACCTAGGGTTCCCTCCCTAGGGGTGGCGGCAGCCCCCAGATCCCATCTGGGAGGCGGCCAAGGGGGAGAGAGAGGGGGGCGCACCTAGGGTGGGCCTTAGGGCCCATCTGCGCCTAGGGTTTGCCCCCTCTCCCCTTGAGGACGCCTTGGGCCTTGGTGGGAGGCGCCTGAGCCCACCTAGGGGCTGGTCCCTTCCCACTATTGTCCCATGTAAGCCTCCGGGGCTGGTGGCCCCACCTGGTGGACCCCCGGACCCCTCCGGTGGTCCCGGTACACTACCGGTGATGCCCGGAACAATTCCGGTGGCCAAAACCATACTTCCTATATATCAATCTTTACCTCCGGACCATTCCGGAACTCCTCGTGACGTCCGGGAGCTCATCCGGGACTCCGAACAACATTCGGTAACCGCATACATACTTTCCCTATAACCCTAGCGCCATCGAACCTTAAGTGTGTAGACCCTACGGGTTCGGGAGTCATGCAGACATGGCCGAGACAACTCTCCGGTCAATAACCAACAGCGGGATCTGGATACCCATGTTGGCTCCCACATGCTCCATGATGCTCTCATCGGATGAACCACGATGTCAAGGACTTAATCAATCCCGTATACAATTCCCTTTGTCTAGCGGTATGATACTTGCCAGAGATTCGATCGTCGGTATCCCGATACCTTGTTCAATCTCGTTACCGGCAAGTCTCTTTACTCGTTCCGTAACACATCATCCCGTGATCAACTCCTTGGTCACATTGTGCACATTATGATGATGTCCTACCGAGTGGGCCCAGAGATACCTCTCCGTTTACACGGAGTGACAAATCCCAGTCTCGGTTCGTGCCAACCCAACAGACACTTTTAGAGATACCTGTAGTGTACCTTTATAGCCACCCAGTTACGTTGTGATGTTTGGCACACCCAAAGCACTCCTACGGTATCCGGGAGTTGCACAATCTCATGGTCTAAGGAAATGATACTTGACATTATAAAAGCTTTAGCATACGAACTACACGATCTTTGTGCTAGGCTTAGGATTGGGTCTTGTCCATCACATCATTCTCCTAATGATGTGATCCCGTTATCAACGACATCCAATGTCCATGGTCAGGAAACCGTAACCATCTATTGATCAACGAGCTAGTCAACTAGAGGCTTACTAGGGACATGGTGTTGTCTATGTATCCACACATGTATCTGAGTTTCCTATCAATACAATTATATCATGGATAATAAACGATTATCATGAACAATGAAATATAATAATAATAATAACTAATTTATTATTGCCTCTATTTCCAACAGTCTCCCACTTGCACTAGAGTCAATAATCTAGTTCACATCGCCATGTGATTAACACTCACAGGTCACATCGCCATGTGACCTACATCCAAGAGTCTACTAGACTCAATGATCCAGTTCACATCACTATGTGATAATCACTCAAAGAGTTCTGGGTTTGATCATGTTATGCTTGTGAGAGAGGTTGTAGTCAACGGGTCTTGCCATATTCAGATCCCTATGTATTTCGCAAAACTTTATATCGTAGATGCTGCTACCACGTTCCACTTGGAGCTATTCCAAATTGTTGCTCCATTATACGTATCCGGTATCTCTACTCAGAGCTATCCGGATAGGTGTCAAGCTTGCATCGATGTAACTCTTTACGTCGAACTCTTTATCACCTCCATAACCGAGAAACATTTCCTTATTCCTCTAAGGATAATTTTTGACCGCTACCCGGTGATCTACTCCTAGATCACCTTTGTACCCTCTTGCCAGACATGTGGCAAGGCACACATCAGGTGCGGTACTTCAGCATGGCATACCGTATAGAGCCTATGACAAAAGCATAGGGGACGACCTTCGTCCTTCCTCTTTCTTCTGCTGTGGTCAAGCTTTGAGTCTTACTCAACTTCACACCTTACAACTCAGGTAAGAACCCCTTCTTTGACTGATCTATTTTGAAATCCTTCAAAAACATGTCAAGGTGTGCGTTCTTTGAAAGTGTCATCAGGCGTCTTGATCTATTTCTATAGATCCTGATGCCCAATATGTAAGCAGCTTTATCCAGGTCTTCCTTTGAAAATCACTCTTCAAACAACCGTTTATGCTTTCCAGAAATTCTACATCATTTCAGATCAACAATATGTCATCCACATATACTTATCAGAAATGTTGTAGTGCTCCCACTCACTTTATTGTAAATACAAGTTTCTAGCAAACATTGTATAAACCTAAAAGCTTTGATCACTCCATCAAAACATATATTCCGATTCCGAGATGCCTGCTCTAGTCCATAGAAGGATTGCCGGAGCTAGCATACCTTTTAGCATTCTTAGGATCGTCAAAACCTTTTATTGTATCACATACAACTTTTCTTACGAAAACTGGTAAGAAAACTTGTTTTGACATCCATCTGTAAGATTTCATAATCGAAAAATACAACTAATGCTAACATGATTCCGACGGACTTAAGCATCGCTACGGGTGAGAAATTCTCATCGTAGTCAACTCCTTGAACTTTTGAAAAGACTCTTTCCCACAAGTCGAGCTTCATAGACGGTAACATTACCACCCACGTCCGTCTTCTTCTTAAAGACCCATTTATCTCAATGGCTTGCCGATCATCGGGCAAGTCCACCAAAGTCCATACTTTGTTCTGATATATGGATTCTATCTCGGATTTCATGGCTTCTAACCATTTGTCGGAATACGGGCCCACCATCGCTTCTCCATAGCTCGTAGGTTCATTGTTGTCTAACAACATGATATCTAAGACGGGATTACCATACCACTCAGGAGTAGTACATATCCTTGTCGACCTACGAGGTTCGATAGCAACTTGATCCGAAGCTTCATGATCACTATCATTAACTTCCTATTCAACAGACGTAGGCTCCACAGAAAACATCTTTCTATGTTGCATCACTCTCTGGTTGAAGTAAAGGTTCGACAACCTCATCAAGTTCTATCTTCCTCCCACTCAATTCTTTCGAGAGAAACTCCTTCTCGAGAAAGGACCCGTTCTTAGCGACAAACAATTTGCCCTCGGATCTGAGATGGAAGGTATACCCTACTATCACCTTTGGGTATCCTATGAAGATGTGTTTGTCCGCTTTGGGTTTGAGCTTCTCCGGCTGAAGCCTTAAGCATCACAGACCCAAACATTAAGAAGCGACAACTTTGGTTTCTTGCCAAACCAATGTTCATACGATGTCGTCTCAACGGACTTAGATGGTGTCCTATCTAAAGTGAATGCAGCTGTCTCTAACGCATAACCTCAAAATGAAAACGGTAGATTGGTAAGAGACATTATAGATCGCACCATATCTCATAGGGTTCGATTACGACGTCCAGACACACCATAACCCAGTGGTGTTCCAGGTGGCTTCAACTGTGAAACAGTTCCACAATGTCTTAAGTGTTTGCCAAACTCATAACTCAGATATTCTCATTGATCAGATCGTAGGAATTTGATCTTCTTGTTATGATGATTCTTAACTTCACTCTGAAACCGCTTGAACTTTTCAAATGTTTCAGACTTGTGCTTCATTAAGCAAATATACCTATATCTACTCAAATCGTCAGTGAAGATGAGAAAATAGCGATATCCACCGCACGCTTCAATTCTCATTGGATCACACGCATCAGCATGTATGATTTCCAACAAGTCACTTGCCCGTTTCATTGTACCTGAAAGCGGGGTCTTGGTCATCCTGCCCATGAGGCATGGCTCGCATGTGTCAAGCGATTCAAAATCAAGTGACTCCAAACATCCATCGACATGGAGTTTCTTCATGCATCTTACGCCAATATGACCTAAGTGGCAGTGCCACGAGAAAGTGGTACTATCATTATTAACTCTACATCTTTTGGCGTGAACATGTGTATTACCACGACCGAGATTCAATGAACCATTCACATAGGGTGCATGACCATGAAAGGTATCATTCATGTAAATAGAATAACCATTATTCTCTAACTTAAATGAATGACCGTATTGCAATGAACATGATCTAATCATATTCATGCTCAACGTAGACACCTGATAACATTTATCTCGGTTCAATACTAATCCCGAAGGTAGATGGAGCGTGCGATGGTGATCTCATCAACTTTGGAAACACTTCCAACACACATCGTCACCTCGCCCTTAGCCAGTCTCCGTTTAGTCCGTAGCTTTTGCTTCAAGTCACCAATAATAGCAACTGAACCAGTATCCAATACCCAGGTGCTACCAGGAGTACTAGTGAGGTACACATCAATAACACGTATATACTTTGTTGAAGTTGCCAGCCTTCTTATCTACCATGAATTTGGGGTAATTCCGCTACCAGTGACCGTTCCCCTTACAATAGAAGCACTTAGTCTCGGGTTTGGGTTCAACCTTGGGTTCCTTCACTGGAGCGGCAACTGATTTGCCATCCATGAATTTTCCCTTCTAGCCCTTGCCCTTCTTGAAACCAGTGGTCTTGTTAAACCATCAACACTTGATGCTCCTTCTTGATTTCTACCTTTTGCGGTCTTAAGCACCGCGAACAGCTCCGGGATCAACTCCATCCCTTGCATGTCATAGTTCATCACGAAGATCTAGTAGCTTAGTGATAGTGGCTAGAGAACTCTATCAATCACTATCTTATCTGGAAGTTTAACTCCCACTTGATTTAAGTGATTGTAGCACCCAGACATTCTGAGCACATGCTCACTAGATGAGCTATTCTCCTCCATCTTGTTGGCAAAAGAACTTGTCAGAGGTCTCACACCTCTCAACACGGGCAAGAGCCTGAAATCCCAATTTCAGCTCTTGGAACATCTCATATGTTCTATGGCGTTTAAAATGTCATTGGAATCCCGATTCTAAGCCGTAAAGTATGGTGCACTAAACTATCAAGTAGTCATCAGGACGTGTCTGTCAGGTGTTCACAACATCCACAGACGACGTTGTAGGGGTTTGCACATCGAGCGGTGCATCAAAGACGTAAGCCTTCTATGTAGCAGTGAGGACACTCCTTGGACTACGGACCCAGTCCGCATCATTGCTTGCAATATCTTTCAACTTAATCTTTCTCTAGGAACATATTGAAAAAGGGAGTTACAACGTGAGCTATTTATCTACAACATATTTGCAAAGACAATTTAGACTATGTTCATGATAATTGAGTTCATCTAATGAACTCCCACTCAGATTGACATCCCTCTAGTCATCTAAGTGAAACATGATCCGAGTCAACTAGGCCGTGTCCGATCATCACGTGAGACGGACTAGTCAACATCGGTGAACATCTTCATGTTGATCGTATCTTCTATACGACTCATGCTCGACCTTTCGGTCTTCCGTGTTCCGAGGCCATGTCTGTACATGCTAGGCTCGTCAAGTCAACCTAAGTGTTTTTGCTGTGTAAATCTGGCTTACACCCGTTGTATTCGAACGTTAGAATCTATCACACCCGATCATCACGTGGTGCTTCGAAACGACGAACCTTCGCAACGGTGCACAGTTAGGGGGAACACTTTTCTTGAAATTTTAGTGAGGGATCATCTTATTTAAGCTACCGTCGTTCTAAGCAAATAATATGTAAAACATGATAAACATCACATGCAATCAAATAGTGACATGATATGGCCAATATCATTTTGCTCCTTTTGATCTCCATCTTCGGGGCTCCATGATCATCGTTGTCACCGGCATGACACCATGATCTCCATCATCATGATCTCCATCATCGTGTCTTCTTGAAGTTGTCTCGTCATCTATTACTTCTACTACTATGGCTAACGCTATAGCAATAAAGTAAAGTAATTACATGACGTTTATGTTGACACGCAGGTCATAAATAAATTAAGACAACTCCTATGGCTCCTGCCGGTTGTCATACTCATCGACATGCAAGTCGTGATTCCTATTACAAGAACATGATCAATCTCATACATCACATATATCATTCATCACATCCTTTCGGCCATATCACATCACACGGCATATGCTGCAAAAACAAGTTAGACGTCCTCTAATTGTTGTTGCAAGTTTTTACGTGGCTGCTATAGGTTTATAGCAAGAACGTTTCTTACCTACGCGAAAACCACAACGTGATATGCCAACTTCTATTTACCCTTCATAAGGACCCTTTTCATCGAATCCGATCTGACTAAAGTGGGAGAGACAGACACCCGC
This sequence comes from Triticum urartu, assembly GCF_056163025.1. Classification (NCBI taxonomy): domain Eukaryota; kingdom Viridiplantae; phylum Streptophyta; class Magnoliopsida; order Poales; family Poaceae; genus Triticum; species Triticum urartu. Next base: position 106,651,971 of record NC_141873.1, read on the forward strand.
TAGCCACCTTATGCAACTAGTGCATGTCAGTCGGTGGAACCAGTCTCACGTAAGAGTACGTGTAAGGTCGGTCCGGGCCGCTTCATCCCACGATGCCGCCGAATCAAGATAAGACTAGTAACGGCAAGCAAATTGACAATATCCACGTCCACAACTGCTTTGTGTTCTACTCATGCATAGAAATTACGCATAGACCTAGCTCATGATGCCACTGTTGGGGAACGTAGCAGAAATTCAAAATTTTCTACGCATCACCAAGATCAATCTATGGAGTAATCTAGCAACAAGGGGAAGGAGAGTGCATCTACATACCCTTGTAGATCGCTAAGCGGAAGCATTCAAGTGAACGGGGTTGATGGAGTCGTACTCGTCGTGATCCAAATCATCGATGATCCTAGTGCCGAACGGACGGGACCTCCGTGTTCAACACACGTACAGCCCGGTGACGTCTCCTACGCCTTGATCCAGCAAGGGGAGAAGGAGAGGTTGGGGAAGACTCCATCCAGCAGCAGCACGACGGCATGGTGGTGGTGGTGGAGGAGTGCGGGACTCCAGCAGGGCTTCGCCAAGCACTACGAGAGACGAGGAGGAAGAGGGGTAGGGCTGCGCCAACAGGGAGATTGAATCGTGTGTTGGGCTGCCCCTTTGCTCAAGTATATATAGGGGGAGGGGAGGGGCAGCGCTCCCACCTAGGGTTCCCTCCCTAGGGGTGGCGGCAGCCCCCAGATCCCATCTGGGAGGCGGCCAAGGGGGAGAGAGAGGGGGGCGCACCTAGGGTGGGCCTTAGGGCCCATCTGCGCCTAGGGTTTGCCCCCTCTCCCCTTGAGGACGCCTTGGGCCTTGGTGGGAGGCGCCTGAGCCCACCTAGGGGCTGGTCCCTTCCCACTATTGTCCCATGTAAGCCTCCGGGGCTGGTGGCCCCACCTGGTGGACCCCCGGACCCCTCCGGTGGTCCCGGTACACTACCGGTGATGCCCGGAACAATTCCGGTGGCCAAAACCATACTTCCTATATATCAATCTTTACCTCCAGGCCATGACTCCGAACAACATTCGGTAACCGCATACATACTTTCCCTATAACCCTAGCGTCATCGAACCTTAAGTGCGTAGACCCTACGGGTTCGGGAGTCATGCAGACATGGCCGAGACAACTCTTCGGTCAATAACCAACAGCGGGATCTGGATACCCATGTTGGCTCCCACATGCTCCACGATGCTCTCATCGGATGAACCACGATGTCAAGGATTTAATCAATCCCATATACAATTCCCTTTGTCTAGCGGTACGATACTTGCCAGAGATTCGATCGTCGGTATCCCGATACCTTGTTCAATCTTGTTACCGGCAAGTCTCTTTACTCGTTCCGTAACACATCATCCCATGATCAACTCCTTGGTCACATTGTGCACATTATGATGATGTCCTACCGAGTGGGCCCAGAGATACCTCTCCGTTTACACGGAGTGACAAATCCCAGTCTCGATTCGTGCCAACCCAACAGACACTTTCGGAGATACCTGTAGTGTACCTTTATAGCCACCCATTTACGTTGTGACATTTGGCACACCCAAAGCACTCCTACGGTATCCGGGAGTTGCACAATCTCATGGTCTAAGGAAATGATACTTGACATTAGAAAAGCTTTAGCATACGAACTACACGATCTTTGTGCTAGGCTTAGGACTGGGTCTTGTCCATCACATCATTCTCCTAATGATGTGATCCCGTTATCAACGACATCCAATGTCCATGGTCAGCAAACCGTAACCATCTATTGATCAACGAGCTAGTCAACTAGAGGCTTACTAGGGACATGGTGTTGTCTATGTATCCACGCATGTATCTGAGTTTCCTATCAATACAATTATAGCATGGATAATAAATGATTATCATGAACAATGAAATATAATAATAATAACTAATTTATTATTGCCTCTAGGGCATATTTCCAATAGTCCTTGCGGCCGAGGAATATGAACTCGAACGCCCCTCCAAGAGTTACCCAAAGCGCAGGTTGCTACCCCGACTGGAGGAGGAAGCATTAAAACCTACATCTCCGGCATATGACGCGGCTGATCGGCCACCTCGTGGCCACGACAAAGAGGCATTTCAGCCAAAAGCTCAGCCCGCACCCCGACGCCACTCAAATAAAAATGACAAGGCACGGGGAAACACACTAGACCTGCGAGACGTATTGGAGGACAAAGCAAAACACGCAAGATCGATCTACGGATCATGAGGGCGCGCCACTACGCGAGACGATAACCATCACGCCGGATACAGTAAAAGTAAATCCGGCCGGGCCGAACACAGCGGACAAGACTCATTTCAGCTGGTCGCGACATAGCCCAGTATAGAGGTGCCGCACACCCCCTATGCTTCACAGACGAAGTAATGGATCACCAAATCACAGAGGGTTTCAAACCCATAAATATCGAATCATACAACGACACAACAGATCCTGCGGTATGGATCGAGGACTTCCTCCTGCACATCCACATGGCCCGCGGTGATGATCTACACGCCATCAAATACCTCCCACTCAAGCTCAAAGGACCTGCTCGGCATTGGCTCAACAGCCTGCCAGCAGAATCCATTGGCTGTTGGGAAGATCTGGAAGCCACATTCCTCGACAACTTCCAGGGCACTTATGTGCGACCACCAGATGCCGATGACTTGAGCCACATAATTCAGCAGCCAGAGGAATCGGCCAGGCAATTCTGGACATGGTTCCTGACAAAGAAAAATAAAATCGTCGACTGTCCGGATGCAGAGGCCCTAGCAGCTTTTAAGCACAACATCCGCGACGAGTGGCTCGCCCGGCACCTTGGCCAGGAAAAGCCGAAATATATGGCAGCCCTCACGACACTCATGACCCGCTTTTGCGCGGGAGAGGACAGCTGGCTGGCTCGCAGCAATAACATATCAAAGAACCATGGTACTTCATATACCAAGGATAGCAATGGCAGGTCACGTCGCAACAAACATAAGCGTCGCGTCAACAACGACAATATCGAGGATACGGCAGTCAATGCGGATTTAGAGGCTCTAAACTGGGTCAGCGGAAAAAGCCATTCAAAAGAAGCACTCCGGGCCCGTCCAGTTTAGACCGTATACTCGATCACTCGTGCCAAATACACGGCACCCCCGACAAGCCAGCCAACCACACCAACAGGGAATGTTGGGTGTTCAAGCAGGCTGGCAAGTTAAATGCCGAAAACAAAGATAAGGGGCTACATAGCGATGACGAGGAAGAGCCCCGGCCGCCGAACACCAGAGGACAGAAGAGGTTCCCCCCCACAAGTGCGGACGGTGAACATGATATACGCAACCCACATCCCCAAGAGGGAGCGGAAGCGTGCGTTAAGGGACATATATGCGTTGGAGCCAGTCGCCCCAAAGTTCAACCCATGGTCCTCCTGTCCGATAACCTTCGATCGCAGGGACCATCCCACTAGTATCCGTCATGGCGGATTCGCTGCACTGGTCCTAGACCCAATCATCGACGGATTTCACCTCACTCGAGTCCTTATGGACGGCGGCAGCAGCCTGAACCTGCTTTATCAGGACACAGTGCGCAAGATGGGTATAGACCCCTCAAGGATCAAACCCACAAAAACGACCTTCAAAGGCGTCATACCAGGTGTAGAGGCCCATTGCACAGGCTCAGTCACACTAGAAGTGGTCTTCGGATCCCCGGATAACTTCCGAAGCGAGGAGTTAATCTTTGATATAGTCCCGTTCCGCAGTGGTTATCACGCACTGCTCAGGCGAACCGCATTTGCGAGATTCAATGCGGTACCGCATTATGCATACCTCAAGCTCAAGATGCCAGGACCTCAGGGGGTCATCACAGTCAATGGAAACACAGAGCGCTCTCTCTGCACGGAGGAGCACACTGCGGCCCTCGTAGCAGAAGCACAAAGCAGCCTCTTAAGGCAATCCACCAGTTCGGCGATTAAACACCTGGACACCTTCAAGCGTGCCCGGAGTAATCGGCAACAAGACCGCCTGGCACGTTCCGAGCTCGCATAGCAATGCGGCCCCCACCCCAGTCCCAGCCAAATGGCGAAATCCGTGCCACGCGTACATAAATTACACATTGAAAATACCATGGGCATAGGTGGGGAGGGGGCACGACTACGGCACGCCCCAAGACGCGGCTCAACCGCACTAGGGGCTTCCCGCTTTGTTATTTTTCTCTCTTTCATGACTTTACTCTCTGGAAACCCCGTCCGGCAGTACGATTGCCGAACACACGATGCAACAGCCAAGGAGGCAGAAAGCTACATCGCACCATGGAACTCCCAGGTGGTCTCTGATAATGAGTGAAATACTTGCTTTAAATACCATTCCTCAGCTTTCCCTTGGAGGGGACATGTCAAATAGTCCTACTTTTTGCTTATCGCACTACTTGTATCATCCTGCTTCGACGCACCTTTTTGAATAAACAATGCATAGCACTAGACTATTACCGCATTCTCTATTCTTTTTTATATATATGTTCATTCATGACATTCAACACTCGTACACTTTGGTACGGCCAATATGCCAGGGGCTTAAGCGTACCCCATAATACAGCGTGAGAAGTTCGAACACTTTCGACAGTGCGGCACCCCGAACTTATAGCATTATATGCATCAGCTCTGAATTATGTCTTGGGTCAATAGTTGGGTTTGCCCGGCTCCCATGTTTTGGTACCTTATGTTCCGCTATATCGGCTAAGGTAGCACTAGGAGAACTACTGTGATTGTGCCCTGGTTCATCTGGGCAAGCACCTCAATAGAGAAAGCTAAAACTGACTGTCATGATAAGGCGAGAGTTGGTCGCTATTCGAGAGGTCTCGAGTCCCTAAAGACTTATGCCACTTAGAGCGAGGAGTCGGCTTTGTCCGGCTTAAGGCATGTATAGCGCCCCGAATTCGGCCTTCCGAATACTAGGGGATTCACCAAAATTTAAAATTGTAGACTTCTATGGCTAAGTGAGAGTGATAAAGCATTATAGTCCGATTGCCTTGTTCATTGTGCTGAGCACCTCCCTCGAAGGACCCAACAATGGGAAAAAGAGTGCTCAGATTTATCCCGAACACCCCAGCACTCGTGGCATGGGTGCAGAAGCCGACGACTGGCCATCTCTCAGATTTAATAAACAGCCGCACAAAAGGTAATATTTTAAATTCAAACAAGCGTTGCATAGCGCATATGAACAAGTTTTCATAATACAGGATCACACGGGCAAGTTCATTCAAAAATTACATCCTTCGCACACTCGTCCGCCACAAGACGGGCACCCTTCAGGACACCCTCATAATACATTTCGGGGTGGCGATGCTCCTTGCCCTGCGGCGGCCCCTCCTTCACCAGCTTCTCGGTGTCCATCTTGGCCCAGTGCGCCTTCGCACGGGCAAAAGCCCGGCATGCACCTTCGATGCAGACGGACCGCTTTATGACTTCCAGCCGTGGGCAGGCATCCACAAGCTGCCTCACCAGGCCGAAGTAGCTGTTGGGAAGGGAGCGGCCAGGCCACATCCAGACTATAAGGCCCCTCATGGCCTGTTCGGTTGCCTTGTGCAGCTCGACCAGTTGCTTCAGCTGGTCGCTCACAGGCATCGGGTGTTCGGTCCCAGTATACTGAGACCAGAACAACTTCTCCGTCGAGCTTCCCTCCTCGGCCTGGTAATACTTCGCGGCATCCGACACGCTGCCGGGCAAATCTGCAAATGCTCCTGGAGAGCTCCGGACTCGGGTAAGTAACAAGTAATTTACTTTCACATGCTTGCTTTGCATATTGAATGCCTTACCCGCCGCTATCTTCCTCATCGCCTCAATTTCCTGGAGGGCCTTTTGGGCTTCAGCCTTGGCATGCTTTGTGCTCTCGAGGGCCGCGGCAAGCTCGGACTCTCGCGTCTTCGAGTCAAGCTCCAAAGTCTCGTGTTTCTTCACGAGAGCCTGGAGCTCTTGCTGCACCTCGCCCACCCGTGCCTCTGATTTCTCCCGCTCGGTGCGCTCCTTGGCCGCTTTGTTTTCGGCCTCGGACAGCGCTTGCTTCAGGGTTGCCACTTTGGTCGTGGCCCTGGCACATCCATGATGATCCTGTCATTTTGCAACCACATCTTATATATATACAAGGTATTACTTACCTTTGTTCTCCTCGAGCTGCCTCTTGGCAAGGCCGAGCTCTTTCTCGGACCGCTCAAGGTTCTGCTTCAGTGCGGCGACCTCCGCAGTCAGTGCGGCAGAGGACAGCAGCGAAGCCTGCATACACATACAGACATACTTATATTATACTCCTGCAGATATTATTTGATCCTCTATTCGGCTTTTCTTTGTGAACACCAAACAGAGCATGAGGGGCTACTGTCTATGCGGTAATATTTTCCTATATTTTAAATACTTACCTCAAAGCCTGTTAGAAGGCTGGCACAGGCTTCAGTCAGTCCGCTCTTGGCGGACTGAACCTTCTTGATCACCGCACTCATAATAGTGTGGTGCTCTTCGTCGATGGAAGCGCCACGAAGCGCTCCCAGTAGGTTGTCCGGTGCCTCTGGATGGACAGAGGTCACCGGCACGGGCGGCTTGCCCCTCTTGGAAGGGGGCCACCTGCCGGAGTCCGGAACCACTGGAGGTTCCCGCGCGGTGTTCGGCTGAGGGCCCAACTTGGAGCCCTTGGGAGTCTTGCTCCCTTTGCTCCTGGAGTCCGGAAGGTCGCCTTGAGGCGCCTCTGGGACTATCTCCCCCCGGCTCGGTGCCCCTTGAGACAATACCTCGATATTATCTGTAGGGCAAGGAGAGGAGGCGGTTGGAAGTGTATCACTATTCATATCCGACGAGTCCAAGGAGCCGTCCGATGAGGATACATCGATACGGGCTCGGGGCGAACTGCATAATCATATTCGACGTTAGGAGAAGTAGTGCAACAAAAGTATGCTATGAGTTACTCTGGTATCCAAATACTTACAACTTCGCCAGGGGCTTGGCCCTGAGTAGCCACTCGTCTTCGCCGTCGGTGGCGGTGGTGGAACAGTCCGGAAGGAGATTCCTATGCTTCTTGGACCCTTTGGCCTCCCCGGTTGGGGCGGCCTTCCTTTTCTTGTCTCCCCCGGCTGGAGGGGAGAATCTTAACCTTCCTCCTCCTCGTTTTCATGGGAGGAGTGTGTCTCGGAGTTATCGGACGATGTGTCCGATACCACCTGGCGCTGGAAACTCTTTCGGGTTCCCGTGGCCTTCTTCTTGGTCTTCTCTGGCACCTCATAAGGAGACGGAGTCCGCATCTCCGTCAGGAGAGCGTCTACAGGGTCTTCGGATAGAGGGGCCGGACACTTAATCTACTCCGATGTCTCCACCCAGTCCTGTCAAAGGCATGGGAGCTCAGACCCCGCACATGGTTAAGCTATGGGAAATAAATACCCTACCAGATGTACAGAACTTACCGGATTCGCAAGGCGCTTCGCGCTTAGCCCGCGATCCTCGGTAAGAGAAGGGGGGACCTCAGCGCCTTTGAACAGCACCTTCCAGACGTCCTTATGCATCGTGTCGAAGAGCTCGCGTAGAGTCTGGTGCTGGGCCGGGTCGAACTCCCATAAGTTGAAAGCCCATTGTTAACACGGGAGGATCCGACGGAAGAGCATGACCTGGACTATGTTGACAAGCTTAAGTTTCTTGCTTATCATGTTCCGGATACACTTCTGGAGTCCGTCCAGCTCCACCGATGAGCCCCAGGACAGGCCCTTGTCCTTCCAGGAAGTGAGCCGCGTGGGGATTTCGGATCGAAACTCGGGGGCCGCCACCCAGTTGGTGTCGCGTGGCTCGGTGATGTAGAACCACCCCGATTGCCACCCCTTCATGGTCTCCACAAAGGAGCCCTCGAGCCATGTAACGTTGGGCATTTTGCCCACCATGGCTCCGCCGCATTCCGCTTGTTGGCCGCCTACTACCTTTGGCTTGATATTGAAGGTCTTCAGCCACAGGCCGAAGTGGGGCCGGATGCGGAGGAAAGCCTCGCACACGACGATGAACGTCGAGATGTTGAGGATGAAATTCGGGGCCAGATCATGAAAGTCCAACCCGTAATAGAACATAAGGCCGTGGACGAATGGATGGAGGGGAAACCCCAGTCCGCGGACGAAGTGGGGGAGGAAAACCACCCTTTCGTAAGGTTCCGGGGTAGGGACGATCTGCCCCGCGGCTGGAAGCCGGTGCGCGATATCCGCGGCTAAGTATCTGGCCCCACATAGTTTTTTGATGTGCCCCTCCGTGACAGAGGAGACCATCCACTTGCCTCCCGCTCCGGACATGTTTGGAGAGAGTTGAGGAGAAGGATGTGGAGTTGGGCGCTGGAGCTCGAGTGCGTGAGAATGGATGAGCAAGGAGGAAGAAGGCGTGGGTAGAAAAAGGTGAAACCTTATCCCTTTATAAGGGCGGACGAAACTATGCGCCCCCGCCAGCCTGGTAAAACTGGCTTATCCCCCAAGAGCCATAATTGATGGCGCGGTTGGGTTACCCACGTCTGTATTGATGGGAATCCCGTAATAAAGGGACACGATCTCTGCTTCGACAAGACGTGCCAAGGAAATCGCCTCGCGAAACACGCTGAGATAGGTTATGAAAAACGATTCGAATAAAGACCTGGCTGTGGTGTGATGTCACGCTACGGGGTACATCAGCAGATTATATTTGTGGAAATATTATTCTCTCTACGGTGGTATGTGGAACTCGTTTTGCAGAGCCGAACACGATCCTCGTGTTCAAAATCTTCTATGAAGTATTTGGAGGAGGAACCCGCCTTGCAATGCCGAAGACAATCTGCGCGCCGGACTCATCGTCATTGAAGCCTGGTTCAGGGGCTACTGATGGAGTCTTGGATTAGGGGGTATCCGGACAGCCGGATTATATCCTTTGGCCGGACTGTTGGACTATGAAGATACAAGATTGAAGACTTCGTCCCGTGTCCAGATGGGACTCTCCTTGGCGTGGAAGGCAAGCTTGGCAATACGGATATGTAGATCTCCTTCCTTGTAACCGACTCTATGTAACCCTAGCCCCCTCCGATGTCTATATAAACTGGAGGGTTTTAGTCTGTAGGACAACATACAATCATACCATAGGCTAGCTTCTAGGGTTTAGCCTCTCTGGTCTCGTGGTAGATCAACTCTTGTACTACTCATATTATCAAGAACAATCAAGCAGGACGTAGGGTTTTACCTCCATCAAGAGGGCCCAAACCTGGGTAAACATCGTGTCCCCTGCCTCCTATTACCATCCGCCTAGACGCACAGTTCGGGACCCCCTACCCGAGATCCGCCGGTTTTGACACCGACAGGAGCCAAAGAATATTCTCAAGTATTAGCAGTTGAGTTGTCAATTCAACCACACCTGGATAACTTAATATCGGTAGCAAAGTATTTAGTAGCAAAGTAATAATATGATAGCAGTAGTAACGATAGCAAAAGTAACGGTAGCAAAAGTGATATTTTTGGTGTTTTATAGTGATGATAACAATAGCAACGGAAAAGTAAATAAGCGAAGAACAATATATGGAAAGCTCGTAGGCATTGGATCGGTGGTGGAGAATTATGCCGGATGCGGTTCATCATGTAACAGTCATAACATAGGGTGACACAGAACTAGCTCCAGTTCATCAATGTAATGTAGGCATGTATTCAGAATATAGTCATACATGCTAATGGAAAAGAACTTGCATGACATCTTTTGTCCTACCCTCCCGTGATAGCGGGTTCCTATTGGAAACTAAGGGATATTAAGGCCTCCTTTTAATAGAGTACCAGACCAAAGCATTAACACATAGTGAATACATGGACTCCTCAAACTACGGTCATCACCGGTAAATATCCCGATTATTGTCACTTCGGGGTTAACGGATCATAACACATAATAGGTGATTATAGACTTGCAAGATAGGATCAAGAACTCTCATATATTGATGAAAACATAATAGGTTCAGATCTGAAATCATGGCACTCGGGCCCTAGTGACAAGTATTAAGCATAGCAAAGTCATAGCAACATCAATCTCATAACATAGTGGATACTAGGGATCAAACCCTAACAAAACTTACTCGATTACATGATAAATCTCATCCAACCCATCACCGTCCAGCAAGCCTATGATGGAATTACTCACGCACGGTGGTGAGCATCATGAAATTGGTGATGGAGGATGGTTGATTATGATGATGGTGACGGATTCCCCTCTCCGGAGCCCCGAACGGACTCCAGATCAGCGCTCCCGAGAGAGTTTAGGGCTTGGCGGCGGCTCCATATCGTAAAATGCAATGAATCCTTCTCCTTGATTTTTTTCTCCCCAAAAGTGAATACTCCCTCCATTCCACAATGTAGTGCTTCCTCTATCCTCGTGCTTCAACTTTGACCGTAAATTTAACTACCAAGACCGATTGCGGCGGGAACAAAAGTTATATCAGTGAATTCGTATTCGAAGGAAGTTTTTGATTATACAATTTTTTTCTCCCGCGGCAGTCGGTCTCGTTGGTTAAATTTATGGTCAAATTTGGACCTCGGGAAGCGCGGGCGCACTATATTTTGGAATAGAGGGAGTATATGGAGTCAAGGTTGAGGTCGGTGGAGCGTCAGGGGGGGCATGAGGCAGGGGGCGCGCCCAGGGGGGTAGGGCGCGCCCCCACCCTCCTGGATAGGTGGAGGGCCCCCTGACGTGGATCTTCATTCCAGTGTTTATTATATATTCCAAAATAATTCTCCGTTGATTTTTAGGTCATTCCGAGAACTTTTATTTCTGCACAAAAATAACACCATGGCAATTCTGCTGAAAACAGCGTATCCGGGTTAGTTCTATTCAAATCATGCAAGTTAGAGTCCAAAACAAGGGCAAAAGTGTTTGGAAAAGTAGATACGACGGAGACGTATCAGCCACCGTATTTCACGAAAAAAACGTTTCCCCCTGACTGCTGGGACCCACCAGCTACATCTTCCCACGCAAGGAAGTGCTTTCGGGCAAAAAACGATTCGCCCCCCTGACTGCTGGGACCCACCAGCTACATCTTCGCATGCAAGGAAGTGCATGACAGTCGGGGCCCACCTGTTCGAAGCGTACGTAGCGTTGTCATTTTGGTCGCGAACATGTACGTACATACTGGTCAATGTAGAGGCGCGCACGTGACGTAGTAGAGGCGCTCACATAGCATGTACACGTACGTACAGTGGCCATGGTGCAAGAAAGTAAATATGGCCACGTACATACGGGCGGGGTCTCGAACGCCTACTCGCGCATACGTACGGCCAGGGCTCGTGTACATGGCTGGGTCGGAACGGAGAAACAGCATCGTCGTCGTGTTCATGGGGAGCCAACCGGCTGGGTCGGAACGGCATGCGTTGTCGTGTTCATCGGGGGGTTTGGACGGAACAGCCGATAGAAACGAGGCCTGGCGTACCACAGAACGGAGGAAACGGCCTTGTGTTCAACCGGCCACGTTCGAAACAGGATCCTGTTCATCGGGAGGGGTCTGGCATACCGCAAAACAGAGGAAACGGACCTCCTACGGTCGAAACGGGAGTCTTGTTGATCGGGAGGGGTGTGGCGTACCACAAAACGGAGGAAACGGACTTGTGTTGGAGCGCTACAGTCGAAACGGGGGTCTTGTTCATTGGGAGGGGTGTGGCGTACCGCAAAACAGAACTCCACGGGATACTGTTCATCTCCACCGTCGACCCCCTCTAGCCTCCATGGGCTACTGTTCATCCACCGTCGACCTCCTCCAGCCTCCACCTGCGACTGTTCATCCACGGGCTCCTGTTCATCCATCCTCCACCGCGCGCTACTCCACCGGCTACTATTCAATCAGCCCTCTCCAGGGGCTCCTGTTCAACCACCCCTCCACGGGCTATTGTTCATCCAGCCCTCCACCGTCTACTGTTCATCCTGCCCTCCACGGGGTGGTCCTATTCATCCTGCCCTCCACGGGGTCCTGTTCATCCAGCCCCAACCGGCTCGATCGATCGGGGTCCTGTTCATCCAGAGGCAACACCACGGGGTCCTATTCATCCAACCCCCCCTGCAACGGTCACTGTTCATCCAGAGGGAGCATCGATCGGCTTCAGTTAGCAGCGGTAGTGAAGGAATCGCTCGATCGGGTTCAGTTAACAGTCATCGATCGATCGCTCGGGTTCAGTAATGCGTAGCCTGCAGTGCAATCGCTCGGGTTCAGTTAGAGCCCAACGCCTCGCTCGGGTTCAGTTAGATCCCAACGCCTCACTCGGGTTCAGTTAGAGCCCAACGCCTCGCACCCACGCGTGTGCGTGTACGAGAGAAACGCGCATCGCTCGGCCCCGACCACCCACCGTAACTGGGAACACCCCGATATTTTCCTCGCCCTCGCTTCTACCACGGTTTTTTCCGTCATGGACGGCCCAAAGAATGTCATGCAGCTGCGTCTCCGGCCCGCCCATGACGAAAAGCCCATTTTCTGTCATGATTTTTTGTCATAGAAGTAGGACCCCACCACATCTATGATGATACCGTGTTTTGTCACAATTATTGTCATAGAAGTGTCATAAGTATGACACACAAAAAAATCGTTCGGCCCAAAATGTCACGGATGTGTCTTTTTTGTAGTGCATCAACACTTGATGTTCCTTTTTGATCTCCACCTCCGCTAATTTCAGCATTGAATATACCTCAGGAATGGTTTTCTCCATCCCCTGCATATTGAAATTCATCACAAAGCTCTTGTAGCTAGGTGGGAGCAACTGAATAATTCTGTCAACGACCGTGTCATCCGGGAGATTAACTCCCAGCTGAGACAAGCGGTTGTGCAACCCAGACATTTTGAGTATGTGCTCGCTGACAAAACTATTCTCCTCCATCTTACAACTGTAGAACTTGTCGGAGACTTCATATCTCTCGACCCGGGCATGAGCTTGGAAAACCATTTTCAGCTCTTGGAACATCTCATATGCTCCGTGTTGCTCAAAACACTTTTGGAGCCCCGGTTCTAAGCTGTAAAGCTGCCGCACTGAACCAGGGAGTAATCATCACTACGCGACTGCCAGGCGTTCATAACGTCTTGAGTTACTGAGAAAATGGGCGCTTCACCTAGCGGTGCTTCAAGGACATATGCTTTCTTGGCAGCTATGAGGATGATCCTCAAGTTACAGACCCAGTCCGTATAGTTGCTACCATCGTCTTTCAGCTTGGTTTTCTCTAGGAACGCGTTGAAGTTGAGGGCAACATTAGCGTGGGCCATTTTATCTACAAGACATATTGCTAAGATTTTAGACTATGTTCATGATAATTAAGTTCATCTAATCAAATTATTTAATGAACTCCCACTCAGACAGACATCCCTCTAGTCATCTAAGTGATACATGATTCGATTCGACTAGGTCGTGTCCGATCATCACGTGAGACGGACTAGTAATCAACGGTGAACATCTCCACGTTGATCGTATCTACTATATGACTCATGTTCGACCTTTTGGTCTCTCATGTTCCGAGGCCATGTCTGTACATGCTAGGCTTGTCAAATCAACCTAAGTGTTTTGCATGTGTAAATCTGGCTTACACCCGTTGTATTTGAACGTTAGAATCTATCACACCCGATCATCACGTGGTGCTTCGAAACAACGAACCTTCGCAACTGTGCACAGTTAGGGGGAACACTTTCTTGAAATTTTAGCGAGGGATCATCTTATTTAAGCTATCGTCTTTCTAAGCAAAATAAGATGTATAAACATGATAAACATCACATGCAATCAAATAGTGACATGATATGACCAATATCATTTTGCTCCTTTTGATCTCCATCTTCGGGGCGCCATGATCATCATCGTCACCGGCATGACACCATGATCATCTCCATCATCGTGTCTTCATGAAGTTGTCTCACCAACTGTTACTTCTACTACTATGGCTAACGGTTAGCAATAAAGTAAAGTAATTACATGGCGTTATTATTGACACGCAGGTCATATAATAAATTAAGACAACTCCTATGGCTCCTGTCTTGATTCCTATTACAAGAACATGATCAATCTCATACATCACATATATCATTCATCACATCCTTTTGGCCATATCACATCACACGGCATATGCTGCAAGAACAAGTTAGACGTCCTCTAATTGTTGTTGCAAGTTTTTACGTGGCTGCTGTAGGTTTCTAGCAAGAACGTTTCTTACCTACGCCAAAACCACAACGTGATATGCCAATTTCTATTTACCCTTCATAAGGACCCTTTTCATCGAATCCGATCCGACTAAAGTGGGAGAGACAAACACCCACTAGCCACCTTATGCAACTAGTGCATGTCAGTCGGTGGAACCTGTCTCATGTAAGCGTACGTGTAAGGTCAGTTCGGGCCGCTTCATCCCATGATGCCGCCGAATCAAGATAAGACTAGTAACGGCAAGTAAATTGACAAAATCGACGCCCACAACATCTTGTGTTCTCCTCGTGCATAGAAACTACGCATAGACCTAGCTCATGATGCCACTGTTGGGGATCGTTGCAGAAATTAAAATTTTCTACGCATCACCAAGATCAATCTATGGAGAGACTAGCAATGAGAGAGAGGGGAGTGTATCTTCATACCCTTGAAGATCATGAAACGAAAGCGTTACAAGAACGCGGATGAAGGAGTCGTACTCGCAGCGATTCAGATTGCGGTTGATTCCGATCTAAGCGCCGAACAACGGCGCCTCCGCGTTCAACACACGTACAGCCCGGGGACGTCTCCTCCTTCTTGATCCAGCAAGGGGAAAGGAGAAGTTGGGGAAGAACTCCGGCAGCACGACGGCGTGGTGGTGGAGCTCGCAGTTCTCCAGCAGGGCTTCGCCAAGCTCAACGGAGGAGGAGGGGGTGTTGGAGAGGGGGGGATGCGCCTTGGATGAGGTGTTGCTGCCATCCCTCCTCCCCTCTATTTATAGGGTGAAGGGGGAAGGGGGAAGGGGGACGGCCCCTCTAGATGAGATCTAGAGGGGGGCGGCGGCCAAGGGGGGAGGCTTGCCCCCCAAGCAAAGGGGGGCACCCCCTTTAGTGTCCCCCCCACCCTAGGCGCATGGGCCCTAGGGGGGATGGCGCCCAGCCCACTTAGGGGCTGGTTCCCTTCCACATACAGCCCATAGGGCCCTCCGGGGCAGGTGGACCCTCCCGGTGGACCCCCGGAACCCCTTCGGTGGTCCCGGTACAATACCGGGAAACCCTCGAATACTTCCGGTGACCGTATGATGACTTCCCATATATAAATCTTCACCTACGTACCATTCCGAAACTCCTCGTGACGTTCGGAATCTCATCCGGGACTCCGAACAACATTCGGTAACTGTCGGTGTCAAAACCGGCGGATCTCGGGTAGGGGGTCCCGAACTGTGCGTCTAAGGTGGATGGTAACAGGAGGCAGGGGACACGATGTTTTACCCAGGTTCGGGCCCTCTTCATGGAGGTAAAACCCTACGTCCTGCTTGATTAATATTGATGATATGGGTAGTACAAGAGTAGATCTACCACGAGATCAAGGAGGCTAAACCCTAGAAGCTAGCCTATGGTATGATTGTTGTATATAATCTATCGACTAGCCTGGCCTCGGTTTATAATGCACCAGAGGCCTAGGATAACAAGAGTCCTAGACGAATACGCCGGTGGGGAGGAATCCTTGTCTTGATCGCCAAGTCTTGTGGAATATTCCTTGTATGCGGCAGCTGTCCGAACTGGCCCATGAGTATACGGCCATGGGGGTCCTCGGCCCAATCTAATAGATCGGGAGATGACATGGTGAGTACCCCCTAGTCCAGGACACCGTCAGTAACCGCATACTAATTCCCATAACAACTCTAGCGTCACCAAACCTTAAGTGTGTAGACCCTACGGGTTCGGGAACCATGTAGACATGACCGAGACATCTCTCTGGCCAATAAACAACAGCGGGATCTGGATACCCATGTTGGCTCCCAGATGTTCCATGATGATCTCATCGGATGAACCACGATGTCGAGGATTCAATCAATCCCGTATACATTTCCCTTTGTCAATCGGTACGTTACTTGCCCGAGATTCGATCGTCGGTATCCCAATACCTCGTTCAATCTCATAACTGGCAAGTCACTTTACTCATTCCGTAATGCATGATCCTGTGACTAACTGCTTAGACACATTGAGCTCATTATAATGATGCATTACCGAGTGGGCCCAGAGATACCTCTCTGTCATACGGAGTGACAAATCCCAGTCTCGATTCGTGCCAACCCAACAGACGCTTTCGGAGATACCCGTAGTGCACCTTTATATCCACCCAGTTACGTTGTGACGTTTGGCACACCCAAAGCATTCCTACAGTATCCGGGAGTTGCACAATCTCATGGTCTAAGGAAAAGATACTTGACATTAGAAAAGCTTTAGCAAACGAATTACACGATCTTGTGCTATGCTTAGGATTGGATCTTGTCCATCACATCATTCTCCTAATGATGTGATCCCGTTATCAACGACATCCAATGTCCATGGTCAGGAAACCGTAACCATCCATCGATCAACGAGCTAGTCAACTAGAGGCTCACTAGGGACATGTTGTGGTCTATGTATTCACACATGTATTACAATTTCTAGATAACACAATTATAGCATGAACAATAGATAATTATCATGAACAAGGAAATATAATAATAACCATTTTATTATTGCCTCTAGGGCATATTTCCAACAGGGAGCGCCCCCCACCATCGTGGACAGGTGGAGGGCCCCCTAACGTGGATTCTTCTTCCAGTATTTTTTATATATTCCAAAATAATTCTCTGTTGATTTTCACGTCATTCTGAGAACTTCTATTTCTGCACAAAAATAACACCATGGCAATTCTGCTGAAAACAACGTCAGTCCGGGTTAGTTTCATTCAAATCATGCAAGTTAGAGTCCAAAACAAGGGCAAAAGTGTTTGGAAAAGTAGATACGACGGAGACGTATCACTGTTGTCTCAGTTAAAATAGGAGATCACTGTTATCATGGTTTATGTGACATAGGTGCTAGTGTGAGTGCTATTCCTTGTTCCTTATATCAAGAAATTATGAATGACATAGCACCCGGAGAGATAGAAGACGTAAATGTTACTATTAAACTTGCTAATAGAGACACTATATCACCAATTAGGAATGTTAGAGATGTTGAAGTCTTGTGTGGGAAAATAAAATACCCTAGTGATTTTCTTCTTCTTGGTTCCCCACAAGATGACTTTTATCCCATTATCTTTGGTAGACCTTTCTTGAACACCGTTAATGCTAGAATAGACTGTGAGAAACAAACTGTCGGTGTTAGTTTTGGTGATGAGTCTCATGAGTTTAATTTTTCCAAGTTTAGTAGAAAGCTTCATGAAAAAGAATTGCCTAGTGAGGATGAAATAATTGGTCGTGTTTCTATTGATGTACCACCTACTGATCCTTTAGAACAATATTTGCTAGACCATGAAAATGATTTACATATGCATGAAAGAAATGAAATAGATAAGATTTTCTTTGAACAACGTCCTCTACTTAAACACAATTTGCCTATTGAAACTCTAGGAGGTCCTCCTCCACCTAAAGGTGATCCTGTGTTTGAATTAAAACAATTGCCAGACACTTTGAAATATGCTTATCTTGATGAAAAGAAGATATATCCTGTTATTATTAGTGCTAACCTTTCAGAACATGAAGAAGAAATATTATTGAAAGTTTTAAGGAAGCACCGAGCTGCTATTGGATATACTCTTGATGATTTAAAGGGCATTAGTCCCACTCTATGTCAGGACAAAATTAATATGGAACCTGATGCTAAACCCGTTGTCGATCACCAACGTCGGTTAAACCCAAAGATGAAAGAAGTGGTAAGAACGGAAATATTAAAACTTCTGGAAGCAGGTATAATCTATCCGATAGCTGATAGTAGATGGGTAAGTCCTGTTCATTGTGTCCCTAAGAAAGGAGGTATAACTATTGTTCCTAATGATAAGAATGAACTTATTCCACAAAGAATTGTTACAGGCTATAGAATAGTAATTGATTTTAGAAAATTAAACAAAGCAACTAGAAAAGATCATTACCCTCTGCCTTTTATTGATCAAATGCTTGAAAGATTGTCTAAGCACACACATTTTTGCTTCCTTGATGGATATTATGGTTTTTCACAAATACCTGTTTCTCAACCTGATCAAGAAAAGACCACTTTTTCCATTTGGAACCTATGCTTATAGATGTATGCCTTTCGGTTTATGTAATGCACCTGCTACTTTCCAAAGATGTATGGCTGCTATATTCTCTGACTTTTGTGAAAAGATTATTGAGGTTTTCATGGATGACTTCTCTGTTTCCGGGAAGTCTTTTGATGATTGTTTAAGCAATCTTGATCGAGTTTTGCAGAGATGTGAACAAACAAATCTTGTCTTGAATTGGGAGAAGTGTCACTTTATGGTTAATGAAGGCATTGTCTTGGGTCATAAAATTTCTGAAAGAGGTATTGGAGTGGACAAAGCTAAGGTTGATGCAATTGAGAAAATACCATGTCCTAAAGATATAAAAGGTATTCGTAGTTTCTTAGGTCATGCTGGTTTCTATAGGAGATTTATCAAAGACTTCTCAAAATTTTCTAGGCCTCTTACGAATCTTTTGCAAAAGGATATTCCTTTTGTTTTTTATGATGATTGTTTAGAAGACTTTGAAACACTCAAGAAGGCCTTAATTTCTGCACCTATTGTTCAACCACCTGATTGGAACTTGCCTTTTGAAATTATGTGTGATGCTAGTATTATGTTGTTGGTGTTGTTCTAGGACAAAGAGTTGATAAGAAACTGAATGTTATTCATTATGCTAGTAAAACTCTAGACAGTGCTCAACAAAACTATGCTACTACTTAAAAAGAATTCTCGGCAATGGTGTTTGCTTGTGATAAATTTAGACCTTATATTGTTGATTCCAAAGTAATTGTTCACATTGATCATGCTGCTATTAAATATCTTATGGAAAATAAAGTTGCTAAACCTAGACTTATTCGATGGGTTCTCTTGTTACAAGAATTTGATTTACATATCATTGATAGAAAAGGAGCTGAGAACCCCGTAGCTGATAATTTATCTAGGCTTGAAAATGTGCCTGATGACCCATTATCTATTGATGATAGTTTTCCTGATGAGAAGTTAGCTGCAATAAATGTTGCTCATAATACTTCTTGGTATGCTGACTAAGGTAATTACATTGTTGCTAAATATTTACCACCTAGCTTTACTTATCAACAAAAGAAAAAAATTATTCTATGATTTAATACATTACTTTTGGGATGACTCACATCTTCATAAGGAAGGAGTATATGGTATTATTAGACGTTGTGTACCTGAGCATGAACAGGGACAAATCCTACGGAAATTGTTGGAAATATGCCCTAGAGGCAATAATAAAATGATTATTATTATATTTCCTTGTTCATGATAATTGTCTATTGTTCATGCTATAATTGTGTTATCCGGAAATCGTAATACATGTGTGAATACATAGACCACAACATGTCCCTAGTGAGCCTCTAGTTGACTAGCTCGTTGATCAATAGATGGTTACGGTTTCCTGACCATGGACATTGGATGTCATTGATAACGGGACCACATCATTAGGAGAATGATGTGATGGACAAGACCCAATCCTAAGCATAGCACAAGATCGTGTACTTCGTCTGCTAGAGCTTTTCTAAGTGTCAAGTATCATTTCCTTAGACCATGAGATTGTGCAACTCCCGGATACCATAGGAGTGCTTTGGGTGTACCAAACATCACAACGTAACTGGGTGGCTATAAAGGTGCACTACAGGTATCTCTGAAAGTGTCTATTGGGTTGGAATGAATCGAGACTAGGATTTGTCACTCTGTATGACGGAGAGGTATCTCTGGGCCCACTCGGTAATGCATCATCATAATGAGCTCAGTGTGACTAAGTAGTTGGTCACGGGATCATGCATTACAGAATGAGTAAAGTGACTTGCCGGTAATGAGATTGAATGAGGTATTGGGATACCGACGATCGAATCTCGGGCAAGTAACGTACCGATTGACAAAGGGAATTGTATACGGGATTGCTTGAATCCTCAACATCGTGGTTCATCCGATGAGATCATCGTGGAACATGTGGGAGACAACATGGGTATCCATATCCCGCTGTTGGTTATTGGACGGAGAGTTGTCTCGGTCATGTCTGCATGGTTCCCGAACCCGTAGGGTCTACACACTTAAGGTTCGATGACGCTAGGGTTATTAGGAAGACTTTTATGTGATTACCGAATGTTGTTCGGAGTCCCAGATGAGATCCCGGACATCACGAGGAGTTCCGGAATGGTCCGGAGGTGAAGATTTATATGTAGGAAGTTGTCATACGGTCACCGGAAAGGTTCGGGGGCATATCGATATTGTACCAGGGCCACCGGAGGGGTTCCGGGGGTCCACCGGGAGGGGCCACCTCTCTCGGAGGGCCTAATGGGCTGTAGAGGAAAGGGAACCAGCCCTACATGGGCTGGGCGCATCCCCCCCTTGGGCCCATGCGCCTAGGGTTGGGGGGAAACCCTAAGGGGGGCGCCCCCCTTGCTTGGGGGGCAAGCCCCCTCCCCTTGGCCGCCCGCCCCCCCTCTAGATCTCATCTAGAGGGGGCCGGACCCCTTCCTCCTTCCCCTATATATAGAGGGGCGAGGGGAGGGATGCACACCACATCCAAGGCGCAGCCCCTCCCCTCCCCAACACCTCTCCTCCTCCGCAAGAGCTTGGCGAAGCCCTGCCGGAGTACTGCTGCTCCACCACCACCACGCCGTCGTGTTGCTGTTGGAGCCTTCTTCCTCAACCTCTCCCTCCTCCTTGATGGATCAAGGCGCGGGAGACATCCTTGCTCCGTACGTGTGTTGAACGCGGAGGTGCCGTCTGTTCGGCGCTAGGATCTTCGGTGATTTGGATCACGACGAGTACGACTCCATCAACCCCGTGCTCTTGAACGCTTCCGCTCGCGATCTACAAGGGTATGTAGATGCACTCCTCTCCCTCTCGTTGCTAGATGACTCCATAGATTGATCTTGGTGATGCGTAGAAAATTTTAAATTTCTGCTACGATCCCCAACAGTGGTATCAGAGCTAGGTCTATGCGTAATTTCTTTGCACGAGTAGAACACAAGTTGTTGTGGGTGTGTCAATTTTGTCAATTTACTTGTCGTTACTAGCCTTATCTTGATTCGGCGGCATCGTGGGATGAAGCGGCCCGGACCGACCTTACATGTACGCTTACGTGAGACTGGTTCCACCGACTGACATGCACTAGTTGCATAAGGTGGCTAGCGGGTGTCTGTCTCTCCCACTTTAGTCGGATCGGATTCGATGAAAAGGGTCCTTATGAAGGGTAAATAGAAATTGGCATATTCACGTTGTGGTTTTGGCGTAGGTAAGAAACGTTCTTGCTAGAAACCTATAGCAGCCATGTAAAAACTTGCAACAACAATTAGAGGACGTCTAACTTGTTTTGCAGCATATGCCATGTGATGTGATATGGCCAAAAGGATGTGATGAATGATATATGTGATGTATGAGATTGATCATGTTCTTGTAATAGGAATCACGACTTGCATGTCGATGAGTATGACAACCGGCAGGAGCCATAGGAGTTGTCTTAATTTATGTATGACCTGTGTGTCAACTTATACATCATGTAATTACTTTACTTTATCGCTAACCGTTGGCCGTAGTAGTAGAAGTAATAGTTGACGAGACAACTTCATGAAGACACAATGATGGAAATCATGATGATGGAGATCATGGTGTAATGCCGGTGACGACGATGATCATGGTGCCCCGAAGATGGAGATCAAAAGGAGCAAAAAGATATTGGCCATATCATGTCACTATTTGATTGCATGTGATGTTTATCATGTTTTACATGTTATTTGCTTAGAACGACTGTAGCATAAATAAGATGATCCCTCGCAATAATTTCAAGAAAGTGTTCTCCCTAACTGTGCACCGTTGCTAAGGTCCGTTGTTCCGAAGCACCTCGTGATGATCGGGTGTGATAGGTTCTAGCGTTCGCATACAACGGGTGTAAGCCAGATTTACACACCCAAAACACTTAGGTTGACTTGACGAGCCTAGCATGTACAGACATGGCCTCGGAACACGGAAGACCGAAAGGTCGAACATGAGTCGTATAGAAGATATGATCAACATGAAGATGTTCACCGATGATGACTAGTCCGTCTCACGTGATGATCGGACACGGCCTAGTTGAATCGAATCATGTATCACTTAGATGACTAGAGGGATGTCTATCTGAGTGGGAGTTCATTAAATAATTTGATTAGATGAACTTAATTATCATGAACTTAGTCTAAAATCTTTACAATATGTCTTGTAGATCAAATGGCCCACGCTAATGTTGTCCTCAACTTCAACGCGTTCCTAGAGAAAACCAAGCTGAAAGACGATGGTAGCAACTATACGGACTGGGTCCGGAACTTGAGGATCATCCTCATAGCTGCCAAGAAAGCGTATGTCCTTGAAGCACCGCTAGGTGAAGCACCACCCCCAGCAAACCAAGACGTTATGAACGCTTGGCAGTCCCGTGGTGATGATTACTCCCTGGTTCAGTGCGGCATGCTTTACAGCTTAGAATCGGGGCTCCAAAAGCATTTTGAGCAACACGGAGCATATGAGATGTTCCAAGAGCTGAAAATGGTTTTCCAAGCTCATGCCCGGGTCGAGAGATATGAAGTCTCTGACAAGTTCTATAGTTGTAAGATGGAGGAGAATAGTTCCGTCAGCGAGCACATACTCAAAATGTCTGGGTTGCACAACTGCTTGTCTCAGCTGGGAGTTAATCTCCCGGATGATGCGGTCGTTGACAGAATCCTTCAGTCGCTCCCACCTAGCTACAAGAGCTTTGTGATGAACTTCAATATGCAGGGGATGGAAAAGACCATTCCTGAGGTATATTCAATGCTGAAATCAGCGGAGGTGGAAATCAAAAAGGAACATCAAGTGTTGATGGTGAATAAAACCACTAAGTTCAAGAAAGGCAAGGGTAAAAAGAACTTCAAGAAGGACGGCAAGGGAGTTGCCGCGCTCGGTAAGCAAGCTACCGGGAAGAAGCCAAAGAATGGACCCAAGCCTGAGACCGAGTGTTTTTATTGCAAGGGAAGTGGTCACTGGAAGCGGAACTGCCCCAAGTACTTAGCGGACAAGAAGGCCGGCAACACCAAAGGTATATGTGATATACATGTTATTGATGTGTACCTTACCAGTACTCATAGTAGCTCCTGGGTATTTGATACCGGTGCGGTTGCTCATATTTGTAACTCAAAACAGGAGCTGCGGAATAAGCGGAGACTGGCGAAGGACGATGTGACGATGCGCATCGGGAATGGTTCCAAGGTCGATGTGATCGCCGTCGGCACGCTACCTCTACATTTACCTATGGGATTAGTTTTAAACCTCAATAATTGTTATTTAGTGCCAGCTTTGAGCATGAACATTGTATCAGGATCTCGTTTAATACGAGATGGCTACTCATTTAAATCCGAGAATAATGGTTGTTCTATTTATATGAGAGATATGTTTTATGGTCATGCCCCGCTGGTCAATGGTTTATTCTTATTTAATCTCGAACGTGATGTAAGGTTGATAATGATAATGATAGTGTGAATACCAAAAGATGTAAGGTTGATAATGATAGTCCCACATACTTGTGGCACTGCCGCCTTGGTCACATTGGTGTCAAACCCATGAAGAAGCTCCATGCAGAAGGACTTTTGGAGTCTCTTGATTATGAATCATTCGACACATGCGAACCATGCCTCATGGGCAAAATGACCAAGACTCCGTTCTCCGGAACAATGGAGCGAGCAACCAACTTATTAGAAATCATACATACTGATGTGTGCGGTCCAATGAGTGTTGAGGCTCGCGGTGGCTATCATTATGTTCTCACCCTCACTGATGACTTGAGTAGATATGGGTATGTCTACTTAATGAAACACAAGTCTGAGACCTTTGAAAAGTTCAAAGAATTTCAGAGTGAGGTTGAGAATCAACGTGACAGGAAAATCAAGTTCTTACGATCAGATCGTGGGGGAGAATATTTGAGTCACGAATTTGGCACGCACTTAAGGAAATGTGGAATAGTTTCACAACTCATGCCGCCTGGAACACCTCAGCGTAATGGTGTGTCCGAACATCGTAATCGCACTCTATTGGATATGGTGCGATCTATGATGTCTCTTACCAATCTACACCTGTCATTTTGGGGCTATGCTTTAGAGACTGCCGCATTCACTTTAAATAGGGCTCCGTCGAAATCCATTGAGACAACACCGTATGAATTATGGTTTGGGAAGAAACCTAAGCTGTCGTTTCTAAAAGTTTGGGGATGCGATGCTTATGTGAAGAAACTTCAACCTGAAAAGCTCGAACCCAAATCGGAAAAATGCGTCTTCATAGGATACCCTAAAGAAACTATTGGGTATACCTTCTACCTCAGATCCGAAGGCAAGATCTTTGTTGCCAAGAATGGATCCTTTCTAGAGAAAGAGTTTCTCTCGAAAGAAGTAAGTGGGAGGAAAGTAGAACTTGATGAAGTATTGCCTCTTGAACCGGAGAGTGGCGCAGCTCA
Organism: Triticum urartu; assembly: GCF_056163025.1. Classification (NCBI taxonomy): domain Eukaryota; kingdom Viridiplantae; phylum Streptophyta; class Magnoliopsida; order Poales; family Poaceae; genus Triticum; species Triticum urartu. Next base: position 106,676,603 of record NC_141873.1, read on the forward strand.
GGAAAATGTTCCTGAGGTGCCTGCACCGACTAGAGAGGAAGTTAATGATGATGATCATGAAACTCCAGATCAAGTTGCTACTGAACTTCGTAGGTCCACAAGGACATGTTCCGCACCAGAGTGGTACGGCAACCCTGTCCTGGAAATCATGTTGTTGGACAATGGTGAACCTTCAAACTATGAAGAAGCGATGGCGGGCCCAGATTCCGACAAATGGCTGGAAGCCATGAAATCCAAGATAGGATCCATGTAATAAAAATTAAGTATGGACTTTGACTGACTTGCCCGTTGATCGGCGAGCCATAGAAAATAAATGGATCTTCAAGAAGAAGACAGACGCGGATGGTAATGTGACCATCTATAAGGCTCGGCTTGTCGCTAAGGGTTATCGACAAGTTCAAGGGGTTGACTACGATGAGACTTTCTCACCCGTAGCGAAGCTGAAGTCCGTCCGAATCATGTTAGCAATTTCCGCATTCTATGATTGAGATATGGCAAATGGACGTCAAAACGGCATTCCTTAATGGTTTCCTTAAGGAAGAATTGTATATGATGCAGCCGGAAGGTTTTGTCGATCCTAAGAATGCTGACAAGGTGTGCAAGCTCCAACACTCAATCTATGGGCTGGTGCAAGCATCTCGGAGCTGGAACATTCGATTTGATGAGATGATCAAAGCGTTTGGGTTTACGCAGACTTATGGAGAAGCCTATGTTTACAAGAAAGTGAGTGGGAGCTCTGTAGCATTTCTCATATTATATGTGGATGACATACTATTGATGGGAAATGATATAGAATTCTTGGAAAGCATAAAGGCCTACTTGAACAAGTGTTTTTCAATGAAGGATCTTGGAGAAGCTGCTTATATATTAGGCATCAAGATCTATAGAGATAGATCGAGACGCCTCATTGGTCTTTCACAGAGTATGTACCTTGACAAGATATTGAAGAAGTTCAATATGGATCAGTCCAAGAAGGGGTTCTTGCCTATGTTGCAAGGTACGAGATTGAGCACGGCTCAATGCCCGACCACGGCAGAATATAGAGAAAAGATGAGTGTCGTCCCCTATGCCTCAGCCATAGGATCTATTATGCATGCCATGATGTGTACCAGACCTGATGTAAACATTGCTGTAAGTTTGGTAGGAAGGTACCAAAGTAATCCCGGCATGGAACACTGGACAGCGGTCAAGAATGTCCTGAAGTACCTGAAAAGGACTAAGGATATGTTTCTCGTTTATGGAGGTGACGAAGAGCTCATCGTAAAGGGTTACGTCGATGCTAGCTTCGACACAGATATGGATGACTCTAAGTCACAAACCAGATACGTGTATATCTTGAATGGTGGGGCAGTCAGCTGGTGCAGTTGCAAGCAAAGCGTCGAGGCGGGATCTACATGTGAAGCGGAGTACATGGCAGCCTCGGAGGCAGCACAAGAAGCAATCTGGGTGAAGGAGTTCATTACCGACCTAGGAGTTATTCCCAATGTGTCGGGCCCGATGACTCTCTTCTGTGACAACACTGGAGCTATTGCCCTTGCCAAGGAGCCCAGGTTTCACAGGAAGGCCAGGCATATCAAGCGTCGCTTCAACTCCATTCGTGAAAATGTTCAAAATGGAGACATAGATATTTGTAAAGTGCATACGGATCTGAATGTCGCAGATCCGTTGACTAAACCTCTCCCTCGAGCAAAACATGATCAACACCAGAACTCTATGGGTGTTTGATTCATCACAATGTAACTAGATTATTGACTCTAGTGCAAGTGCGAGACTGTTGGAAATATGCCCTAGAGGCAATAATAAAATGGTTATTATTATATTTCCTTGTTCATGATAATTGTCTATTGTTCATGCTATAATTGTGTTATCCGGAAATCGTAATACATGTGTGAATACATAGACCACAACATGTCCCTAGTGAGCCTCTAGTTGACTAGCTCGTTGATCAATAGATGGTTACGGTTTCCTGACCATGGACATTGGATGTCATTGATAACGGGATCACATCATGAGGAGAATGATGTGATGCACAAGACCCAATCCTAAGCATAGCACAAGATCGTGTAGTTCGTCTGCTAGAGCTTTTCTAAGTGTCAAGTATCATTTCCTTAGACCATGAGATTGTGCAACTCCCGGATACCGTAGGAGTGCTTTGGGTGTACCAAACATCACAACGTAACTGGATGGCTATAAAGGTGCACTACAGGTATCTCCGAAAGTGTCTGTTGGGTTGGCATGAATTGAGACTGGGATTTGTCACTCCGTATGATGGAGAGGTATCTCTGGGCCCACTCGGTAATGCATCATCATAATGAGCTCAGTGAGACTAAGTAGTTGGTCATGGGATCATGCATTACGGAACGAGTAAAGTGACTTGCCGGTAACGAGATTGAACGAGGTATTGGGATACCGACGATCGAATCTCGGGCAAGTAACGTACAGATTGACAAAGGGAATTGTATACGGGATTGCTTGAATCCTCGACATCGTGGTTCATCCGATGAGATCATCGTGGAACATGTGGGAGCCAACATGGGTATCCAGATCCTGCTGTTGGTTATTGGTCGGAGAGTTGTCTCGGTCATGTCTGCATGTTCCCGAACCCGTAGGGTCTACACACTTAAGGTTCGATGACGCTAGGGTTATTAGGAAGACTTGTATGTGATTACCGAATGTTGTTCGGAGTCCCGGATGAGATCCTGGATGTCACGAGGAGTTCCGAAATGGTTCGGAGGTGAAGATTTATATGTAGGAAGTTGTCATACCACTAGTAGAAAAAGGGTCAAACGTGAAGCACATTAGTGCCGGTTTGTATTTGAGCCGGTACTAATGGTACCATTAGTGCCGGTTCGAACGGATTTGCATTAATGCTGGTTCGTGTTGAACCTTTAGTACCGGTTCGTGGCACGAACCGGCACTAAAGGGGTGGTGGCAGGCTGGCGTCAGGCCGGGGCCCCACGATCACCTTTAGTACCGGTTCATGGCACGAACCGGTACTAAAGGTCTAACCTTTAGTACCGGTTTGTGCCACGAACCGGTACTAAAGGGGTCTAACCTATAGTACCGGTTCGTGCCACGAACCGGTACTAAAGGTCCCATTTTCAAACTCTACCCCCCCCCCCCCGTGGATCGCCTTTTCAGTTTTAAAAAAAATAAAAGAAAATAATGGAAATGTCAAAAAATAAAAGAAAATAAGTTTCTCATGTGATATGTGGTCTAGTTGTTGGGAAAATTTGCAAATGTGAATTTTCACTTTATTTGCAAAATCTCTCTGAAATTTGTAAAAATGGGCATAACTTTTGCATACTAACTCGGATGAAAAAGTTTTTATATGAAAAATCATCTACTCGAAAAGTTACATCCGAATTTAACTGGGGGCACCCCGTTAAACATTTGCAAAATCCTCAAAAACCTAATAGAAAAAAAGTTACGGGGCTTTTAAGATCTAGAGTGGAAAAAATTGAAAAATATTCAAACAGTGGGCAAACTGTGGTCAAACAATGGTCAAACTAATTATTCTAGAATATTAGTGTTACAAAATAATTATTGTTTTTAAAACAATAGTTTCAAACTCAAACAGTGAAATATGTCACTTCATGCTCAAGCAAAATTCCTGAAGGTTAATAGGATTGACATCTTACTATTGTCAGGAAAACAACAAGTGCAGACTCGGAAACGAAGGAGAATAGAACCTGAAAGTTAAGCGTGCTCGGGCTGGAGTAGTGAGAGGGATGGGTGACCGATCGGGAAGTTAGATGATTTGGAATGAGTGATCCACACTTGAGCAGTTAAGAGAGGTGATTAGAGACTAAATCATCAAATAATTCAGAAAAATCAAAAATAAAAAAAATCAAATTTTTTTTCCAAAAAATTCAAAAAAAAACCTTTAGTACCGGTTGGTAACACCAACCGGTACTAAAGGTCCCCCGTACCAGGGCGCGAGCTCACGCCATGTGGTGGCACTTTAGCGCCGGTTCGTGCCGAACCGGTACTAAAGGGGGGGGCTTTAGTGCCGAAATGTTAGTGCCGGTTCCATAACCGGCACTAAAGGCCCTTACAAACCGGTACTAATGATCCGTTTTCTACTAGTGTACGGTCACCGGAAAGGTTCGGGGGCATATCGGTATTGTACCGGGGCCACCGGAGGGGTTCCGGGGGTCCACCGGGAGGGGCCACCTCTCTTGGAGGGCCTAATGGGCTGTAGAGGAAAGGGAACCAGCCCTACATGGGCTGGGCGCATCCCCCCTTGGGCCCATGCGCCTAGGGTTGGGGGGAACCCTAAGGGGGGCGCCCCCCTTGCTTGGGGGGCAAGCCCCCTCCCCTTGGCCGCCGCCCCCCCTCTAGATCTCATCTAGAGGGGGTCGGGCCCCTTCCTCCTTCCCCTATATATAGAGGGGCGAGGGGAGGGCTTCACACCACATCCAAGGCGCAGCCCCTCCCCTTCCCAACACCTCTCCTCCTCCGCAAGAGCTTGGCGAAGCCCTACCGGAGTACTGCTGCTCCACCACCACCATGTCGTCGTGCTGCTGTTGGAGCCCTCTTCCTCAACCTCTCCCTCCTCTTTGCTGGATCAAGGCGTGGGAGACGTCCTCGCTCCGTACGTGTGTTGAACGCGGAGGTGCCGTCCGTTCGGCGCTAGGATCTTCGGTGATTTGGATCACGACGAGTACGACTCCATCAACCCCGTTCTCTTGAACGCTTCCGCTCGCGATCTACAAGGGTATGTAGATGCACTCCTCTCCCTCTCGTTGCTAGATGACTCCATAGATTGATCTTGGTGATGCGTAGAAAATTTTAAATTTCTGCTACGATCCCCAACAGAAATGTCACTCCGAAGCTTATGGAGGACATCATACCGAAGATTAGAACTGCTCACAAGGTATTGCAATCTAGATTTTATTGGCCTACTCTCTTCAAGGATGCCCGTAAGTTCGTCTTATCTTGTGATGAATGCCAAAGAATAGGTAATATCGGTAAGCGTCAAGAAATGCCTATGAACTATTCACTTGCTGTTGAACCATTTGATGTTTGGGGATTTGATTACATGGGACCTTTTCCTTCCTATAATGGGTATACACATATTTTGGTTGTTGTTGATTATGTTACTAAATGGGTAGAAGCTATTCCAACCAGTAGTGTTGATCATAACACCTCTATTAAAATGCTTAAGGAAGTTATATTCCCAAGGTTTGGAGTCCCTAGATATTTAATGACTGATGGTGGTTCATACTTTATTCATGGTGCTTTCCGTAAAATGCTTGCCAAGTATGATGTTAACCATAGAATTGCATCACCTTATCATCCTCAGTCTAGTGGTCAAGTTGACAATAGAGAAATAAAATTAATTTTGCAAAAGACTGTCAACAGGTCTAGGAAGAATTGGTCTAAGAAATTAGATGATGCACTTTGGGTTTATAGAACAACATATAAAAATACTATGGGTATGTCTCCTTATAAAATGGTTTATGAAAAAACTTGTCATTTGCCTCTTGAGTTAAAACATAAAGCATATTGGGCCATCAAAGAACTCAATTATGATTTCAAACTTGCTGGTGAAAAGAGGTTATTTGATATTAGCTCATTAGATGAATGGAGAACCCAAGCTTATGAAAATGCAAAATTATTCAAGGAAAAAGTTAAAAGATGGCATGAAAAAAAGAATCCAAAAGCGTGAGTTTAAAGTCGGAGAATATATTCTTTTGTACAACTCTCATTTTAGATTATTTGCAGGAAAACTCCTCTCAAAATGGGAAGGCCCCTACATTATCGAGGAGGTTTATCGGTCTGGAGCCATCAAAATAAATAATGCCAAAGGTACTAACCAGAAGGTTGTCAATGGGCAACGAATAAAACATTATATCTCAGGTACGCCCATTAATGTTGAAAGTAATATTATCCAAACTTTGACACTGGAAGAACACATAAAAGAGTCCTTCCGGAACACTCCAGAATTGTGAAAATAAGGAGATACGTGATACGGTAAGTAAACGGACTTCGAAAAATTTGCAAAAATATTTTTTGTCAGTTTTGAAATATTTAGAAAAATAGGAAAATAAGAAACCTCCAGGAAGCGTACCCTAGTGGGCACAAGACACCAGGGCGCGCCTGGCGCGCCCAGGTGGGTTGTGCCCACCTGGGACACCTTAGGGACTCCGTTTTTCTATAGTTTGCTTGTCCCCCAAGGTAAAAAAATCTATATATAATCCCCGAACATGATGATCACCGTATCATGGAGAAACCCACTGTTCTTCTTTCTTGTTGTTTTCAGCGCAGTTCTGAAAATATGTCGTCCCAAGACT